>NC_051039.1:486887-674387 GCF_904848185.1 Acanthopagrus latus | reverse complement strand
CAGCTGTTCAGACCTGCTGTCAACATCCATCCTGAGGGTCCAGTGACAGGACAGGTGAGGACAGGTGAGAACAGGTGAGGACAGGTGTGAACACCCAGTCAACAACAACCAGTCACCTCAGCAGCACCAGACTCCATTAACAAATGTGGTGATTTTAAGAGTTGTTGCGTTAAAACAAACTTCATAACGTAGTGAAACTGTGTTTCTGACAGATTCTGACTCATTGTGTCCTTGTTGTAAATTCAGCATTAAATGTTTCAGCTTGTTTGTTGTTTGTCTCCTTGTAAAAAGTGTCAGTTTGTGGCAGCATGTCTGTACCAGCCTGTCTGCTTCTGTGTCTAAAGTGCTAAAGTCTTACCTGCCAACATTGATCAGCTGTTTGAACACACTGTTTACACTGATTTCACCATTTACACTCCATTTATGAAAGAAGAAACATGTTATTGATCTGAACATGTCACATGTTACAAAGACACTAAACAGGAACAATATAGGCGACTTCTTTGTCCCCGTGGAGAAAGTCCCCAGACTCCCTTAACAAATGTGTCAGTTTAGTGAGTTGTTGAGTTGGAGACACTTTATAAACTCTGTGAAACTCTGTCTCTGACTCATTCTGCATTATTTGGACCTTCTTGTTCATTCTGCAGATGTTCTACATCAGGGGTCTCAAGCTCGCGGCCCGCGGGCCAACTGCGGCCCGCAGGACGATAGTTTGTGGCCCCCGCCTTCATATGAAAGTTTAATGTTAGTGCGGCCCGCGGATTTGATATGAATGCTGTCCTGATTTATGCTTCTCTGTATCCGTCGGTATGCAACGACGCAGAGCCCTCTGCGTCATAGCGTACCCTCTCCGACCCTCTCTCCGTCAGCTTACGAGCACCTCCCCAAACAACAGAGAGCTCACGGAGACCGCATCGCTCTGATTGGTCCGCTAGA
The DNA here is from genome assembly GCF_904848185.1 of Acanthopagrus latus. Taxonomy (NCBI): domain Eukaryota; kingdom Metazoa; phylum Chordata; class Actinopteri; order Spariformes; family Sparidae; genus Acanthopagrus; species Acanthopagrus latus. The sequence continues at coordinate 673,451 of NC_051039.1, read as the reverse complement.
GTTACCTCATTTCCGGAATCCCGATTTGCCGGCCGTATTCCTTCCACAACAATAACGTCGCCACTCGTCTCCTCTTTAGTTCTCGTCTCAATATTTACAATAAAAATGTCGATCAGTTCCAGTTCCAACAAATGTCTTCTCTGTGTCTCCATTGTTCGTTGTTGGTAGAGGAACGAGGCCGGGCCGTAAATAAACTAGTTGATAATCCTAACGGAAAGAAACGTATCGCCCTCTATTGTTAGCGCTAGCTCCATGCTAGCCACGAGCCGAACTTTATTAATAACTTTTAATTAATTTAATTTAATGTTAAACTATATTCAACATTGTTGGGCACCACAAACACTTCGTGTTTCCATGGTTTCTGACCTTCAACCAATCACGAACTGTGCCGTGCTTGACGTCATATGCAAGCGCAGGACCCCAAGCCGATCTGGCGCCGGCGGAAATAACACACATTGCAGAAATGACGTTCTCCGTGTGTCGGCTAAACACTGAAACTGAAACGTCAACGCGACAGTGACACCAAGTGGAATTATATGTTCCATTGTTGTTCAGAAAGTTAAAGGTTAAAGAACTGTTAATACAGACATTTGAATCTGAATAATAATAATTAGATTTCTCTAGTCAGCAACTATCCCTTTCCATGGGGTCGCGGGGTGTTGCTGCTGGAGCCAATCCCAGCTTTTGTCTCAGGGCGAGGGCAGGGCACTCCCTGGATAAGTCGCCAGCTCATCGCAGGGCCCTCACTGATGAGCAATGGGGGGTTCAGTATCTTGCTCAAGGACACTTTGACATGCAGCTCAGCCTTGCCCGGAGCTGGGATTTGAACTAGCAACCTTTCGATCACTAGTCGACCTGCTCTACCCACTGAGCTACAGCCGCCCCATTATTATTATTATTATTATTATTATTATTATTATTATTATTATATATTTATATATTAAATATGACACCATATATCAAAATTTTAATATGACATAAAACATTTTCTTCATGTCATAAGACATGACATTTTACGAATACGACATTTTATTTATTTATTACTGATTGATTTATTTATTTTCTTATTAATTCTTCATTTGTTTATTTTTTTCATCTTATTTTGTGTTAAAAATAAAAATAAAGACATTTGAGAACATTGGAATGTTTTTATCAGAGCTTTTCTTGTGGAAAACCTGATGCGGCCCAGCCTCACCCAGACTCTGCCTCCAGTGGCCCCCAGGTAAATTGAGTTTGAGACCCCTGTTCTACATGAACTTCTTTCTGTCTCTGAGTAGAAACATGGAGTCTGTTTGTCTCAGTGATGGACGTTTGTTTCATACAGAGCAGGAAGTGACATCACATCACAGCTGGTCACTCAGACGGAGGATGAGATGTGAGAATTGCTAGACTTACAGCTGAACACCCGTGATTGGACGGTGACATCAGGTCTGAACAGGCTCAACACACCGGACGACCTGATTGGTTCGTACCTGTGTATCCCCTCTGAGTTGTTCTCCAGCAGGTCTGGATGGTTTTCAGCAGGAACCGTCAGAACGTCTCCCTGTGACACCAGTCTGCACACACACACACACACACACACACACACACACACACACACTGTAACATCCTGGTCCTTCACGCCACCACAGAACAATCTGAAGACTTCCTCAGCTGACCTCGGCGTGCTGAAGTGCTCAGACAGGATGTTGTCACAGCAGCTCAGGTTGTTGTACAGCGGCGACGCCACCGGCTCCACGTGAAGCTCGCTGGCAAACGGCGGGGAGGCGGAGCGACAGGAAGTGTCGGAGCGATGGTCGCCTGGCACTGCAGGAGACGGTTTCCACCTCTGAGACAAAATAAAACACAAGACTTTAACGAGTCAGCAGCTTGTCTCAGTGTCACTTCCTGCAGATTTTCACATTAAAAGTCTTCCAGCCTCACATCTGTCAGCTGGAGTGTGTTCAGTGTGTGTGTTTGTGTGTGTGTGTCTCAGTGTGTGTGTGTGTGTGTACCTTCACTCTCAGTGTGCAGCTCCTCTCGGGGATCTCGTCTCCTCCCGTCATGTTGAACCACAGAGTGCTGGATATGAAACCCACTTCATGCTGGTTCTGCAGGTCTGGACTCTGAGCTGGGTCGACCACCAGGACCGAGACCAGCCGCTCCCTGCAGACTCCGCCCCTCAGGTCCGGTCTGGAGGACAGCTTGACCCACTCCTGGTTGAACAGGCCCAGCCTGAGCAGCAGCTGTTTGCTCACCAGCACACAGCTGTCCAGGTCCACAGTGCCCCCCTGCTGACCTCTGACCCTGAGCGGTCCCTGAGAGTGCAGAACCCGCACATCCAGCCGGCACTCCAGCGCCTGCAGGACCCCGGAGAAGCTCCTGCCCAGCAGCCTCTTGTTGTCCAGGAGAGACCGCCCCCCTCCGAGGCCATCGGCATAGTGAGCGAAGTCCGACACGCACAGACGGAGCGGTCTGCAGGGCGGGGCGGGTCCAGGGGGGTCCGGGGGGTCCCAGCAGTCCGTCAGAACCACACACGTGTCGGTGGTGATCCGTCCCTGCGTCACAGGACTGCAGTCCAACACCAGCAGCTCCAACAGCTGCTGGTGGAAACACACGAAGAAGAAGAGACTGCTTCATCAAACAGGAAGTCACCTGTTCTGACCCAACAACACGACCCGCGGCCCGTTACACAGTCAGTTCATGGTTCTGACTGATGCTCTGATTCTTTGTGTGTTTTGGACCGTTTGTTGATCAGAAGCAGAAGAATATGTCACATTTTTGATGTATCAACCGAACAATTAAATCGATAAATGTGAGAATAATCGATGATGAACTGGATCAGTACTTATGGTCCTGGTCCACACAGAGAACAGAACCGTGGTCACACAGGTTGAGACATGAAAACTCTTTAGTTTAACAGAATATTATATAAAGCGTGAACATCAGCGTCAGATTGATTTATTACTCAGATGATAGATTGAACTGATTGACAGGTGAGCAGGATTTTAACATTTATCAAAAATATCCAATAATCAATCAAATGTTTCCTGCAGCAGAACCGAACATCTGGTCTGTAACTGGATACACACAGAACTAACAGGTTTGATTTAAAGATTTAAACTAACTGTAGATGACAGACACACGTCCCGGAGGCTCACCTGGCCCGGGTCCTGGCCCGGGTCCTGTCCCGGCACCAGGTGTCGGGGCAGCAGCAGCGGGTCTCCCTGCCGGGCCAGCAGCCACTGTTCGGAGCGGCAGAGCTCCAGCAGCCCGCCGGTGAACTGCTCGGTTCCGGCCCAGCGGAGGCTCTGCCTGCTGCGGGCTCCCAGCACCACTCGGTCCAGGCTGACCGGCTTCAGAGGCCGGACGGTCCCGGTGCTGCCGAGCCGCTGGAGCCCGTGGTGCCGCATGAAGAGGCGGCTGGTGAACAGCCTGACCCGCCTGCCGGACTCTGGTCTGGGGGAGGTCCCCCCTCCGCAGGTCTCCTCCTCGGTACTCGGGTGGACGCGCAGTAAAATGTCCGGCCTGCCGGAGCCCCGAGGCCGCTGCGGGGTGAAGAGGAGGGTCGGTGGGTCCGAGTCGTTCTGCAGAACTGAGCCCAGGTCAGATTTTAATATGAGAACATCCAGAGGACTCAGGTGCGGCGGGAAACTGTCAACACAACACAGCTCCACCAGCGCCGCCATCTTGGACATGCGCAGTACGGCTGCTCCTTCGTGGTTTCCGGCGCGTCACCGCCGCCTGGTGGACGAGCGAGGAACTACAACCTGAGACTGGGACACCCCGACCCACTGAACAGAACCATGATGACACTGCGGTCCAGCCAGCCGTGGTTCGAGCAGGCTGTACATCAGACCCATGAAACATACAGACGGTAATGAACTGAAGGGATCCTTTCAAAGTAAAGGACGAGGTGAGAAAAAAACAAAACAAAGAGAAAAACATTGTTTCGGTAAGTAGTCCAAGATTCATATACTGCTGAACTAAGCACTTCCTGGACTACTTACATGCATAATACATTTACTGTGAACTTTTCCAGTAATCCTGTGTCAAAATCCTCTACAGAGAAATATTTCTCAAGCTTTGGTCCTCACCTGTCTCACCTGTCTCACCTGTCTCACCTGTCTCACCTGGTGCCTGGAAGCTCTGTGAGGATCATGATCTTTGATTTCTCCAGTGCGTTCAACACCATTCAGCCTGCACTTCTGGGGGACAAGCTGGAGCTCACAGGGGTGGACCAGCACCCAGGCGCCTTGTTAGACAGGATCTCTGTGCCCGAAAAAAAAATCAATCAATCAATCAATCAAATAAAACGGCCTCATGGTGAAAACAGCCCCAGAGGTTTTTATGTGGTTGCATATCGAACTTCCAGCAGCCACAAATGCAACATTGTCACCAGAAGCTGACCTGCTTTCCTTATGGCATATACCCATATATGGACATATACCCATATATGGACATATGCCATATATGGACATATACCCATATATGGGCAGAGTCAGAATGATGTATTGCACATTCAACATCACTTAAACATAGTACACTATCCGCACTTACTAAATACGCAGACTTCAGAGGCTCGTCACCCGCCAAACCATCCCGCTTTGAACGGTGAACAGCCCAATAGTGCAATGCAAAAAAGACAACACATCATCTTAAAATGACTAATTTTATTAAATAATACATAAAGAATTAAATGACTTGTCAGCTAAATGCTACAGTGCCGATTCTCAAGCTTTTTTTTTGACCTGCGGGTTGATTCCCATTTGTCCAGGGGATCATTCAGTGCTCTAATGGAAGCCCGTCGGTTAGCCTACTTAGGTAGTTATCATGGATATATGGAGATTTATAGCAGATAGTTATTATGGATATATGGAGATTTATAACAGATAGTTATTATGGATATATGGAGGTTTATAGCAGATCGTTATTATGGGTATACGGAGGTTCTTTGGAAAAAAGAAGTTGCAGCCATAGCAAGAAGACGTGGAGAGTGAGGCGTCATCTCCTCCAGCCCCTGATGAAACTTCTATCAGCTCAGCATCTGAAACATTGACTTGTGGTGGTGGATGTTGTCTGAGTGTGTCGTCTCTGTTAAATGATGATGTTTTTCTCTTGATACCTACAAAGCCTCCTGTAGGCCTGATGCAGATAGGTAGGCCTCAGTGGGCCTATAGTGAGGGAAAATTTGCTTTAGCTGTGATTAAAATATGACGATGAGGACTTCAACGATTGGTCTTCCTTTCCTTCTCAAATTACGTTGAAATTGCATTTTTAACAGAACAATTTTCAAAGTTTTCCGGAGGGGAAATCTGCGGAGCCCCACTGAAAAAAGACTGTATGTGCGGGCAGTGATGCCGGTACTCTAATCTGACCACTGTTTTCAGTGACGAGTAATCTAACACGTTAATATTTCCAAACCACTAATCAGATTAAAGTTACTTATTCAAGTCACTGTGCGTTACTATTATTTTGTCATTTTCCTCAGTAAGAATTGTTACAACCAGAGCTCTGAGACGATTTCAGTATTTATTTAACTAAACAACCCGAAAGGAACATAATGTGGGTGTGTGTTGTATCAAATGTAGTGTGTGGGTGTGTGTGTGTGTGCATTTCTATATGTAAACACCAAACCACAGCAGGTTGTAGGCCATAGCAGCAGTCAGCTGCTCAGCCACCAGAGAGAGAGAGCAGACTGACTGAGGCAGCCTGTCATCAGTGAGGCCACACCCTGAGGTGTGGTCTGCTAAGGACGGCCCACTGCTGCCTGGTTCTCCTGGAAGGCACTGAGAGGACAAACAGATGCTCAACATGGCCGTCACAGAATATATAGTTTGCTTTCTTCTTGCGTCTCGGGGAGTGATGTCACATGTGCGACAAGTCATGTTCTCTTCATGAGGACAACTCAGGTGTAACACCACCCAGCCACGCAACACACACAACAATGGAGGGAGGAGAGAGATGCATGTTTTCTAGCTGGAAATACAGACATTATTTGATTAAAAGGTTTTTTCAGGCATAGACATCTTTATTTGACAGTGGATGGACAGGAAATGGGAGCGAGATGGGGATGTGACATGTGGTGGCCAACCACTTACAGAGCGAGTCCCACCAGGTGGTGTTAAGCAGAGAGCTGCAGCAAAGCCTCGTCCTCGACTCCTGCAGGAGGTCCCACCACCCAAACAGCAACAGCTGGGGGAGAGTTGAAGAAGTTGGTTCGGTGGTATGTTGTAGAGAAAATGCTGCACGTAACCCGGTTGACTCGCCCTCATTTGGTGCCATAATAAACAAGATCCCTGCTACGATCACTGCCGTGCTCGGTGTGACTGTTAAACATGCACTTCCAATGACGTGAGTTTTGGCAAATGAGTTATCAGATTACTTTTTCAAGGTAACTGAGGCAACACTCTGCGGGGCTAGAGCCCCGGATGTTTTGCACTCCACCCTTATAACTGTTATTTAACAGCACAGCTGGAACACAGATAGAGTTCCAGGTGATGATGCCACCTGACTCTCCCATGGAATATGATATGAAACGGGCAGCATCCTGCTGAACGATGGCTCGCTTGACTTTGACTGAACATCAAATATTGACCTGAGGAGGACACAAAGTGTCAGTTTCATTACACAGTATCATTTTCTTAGTGTTTATCTTTCACTCCAACACCTGAACTGTTCCCTCTGACATTAAACACACCTTTTTTTTCTAGAAGGCAAATATGACACAAGGGAGAAAAACACAGATGCAAACTCATCAGTCAGAAATGTGAGGAGAATCAACTGGTTGTTTATAGAAGGTTTATCTGTGTTTCAGGAACCTGCATATACATTCCAACTGTGGTGTAAAAGTGATGTTAATATTTTGTAGAATGTGATGATCGACACTTCAATAAAAAGCTCATTTGTTCCATCAGTTAACTTTTCTTTTCATGGATTTTATAGATCAGTAGCAGGTAAAACTGAGCAGTTATCAGATGAAATGACTAATAATTTTAAACATCACATCTTCAGGCAGAAAAAGAATTCAGAGATTAAAAATTCAGTCTGTTTGAAGATGAACAGAAACAGTTGTCACAAAAATATCACTTTCTCTCTTTCCTGTCATGATCTCCAGCTGTCACGATCTTATTAAGGCACAAAAGACAAGAAGCCTCACAACTACCTGGCTGTGTTGACATTAGAATATTTGTTTGAAAACTGATTCAGTCCTGCATAATTCCTTCTTATTGTGTATTGTAGTGGGATTGAAATGTAACAGACACAACAACAACACCCTAATAAATAACACCTTGACATGTGGGATTAGGTTTCTCACCTGGCCTTCCCCCACTGGAGAATGTTTCAGAGGGAGAGAGAAGTAGACATCAGATGTCATTACCTAATTTACAGTTGTTAAAGACATATAACATCTGTGTTAGCAAACAGTCCTCATTTCTTCTGATGTGGAGAGAGAAGACTATCATGCTTGGCCTCGTTTGACCTGAGGAAAAGGAGTACATCTTCTTCTGAGGAGAGGAAAGAGACCTGATGCGGTTATTCACTGTAAATTACTAAAAGAAGTCTCCGGTGACATGTTTAAAGCAAGAAAAACATCATCTCTTCTTGTTTGGTGAGGAGGTTTTGAGACTACCAGGCGCCTTTAGAGAAAATAGTCAACTTATAGAGGCTTAATTAAAGACAGAAACTCTCTGTGAGATGCAGAGAAAGCTTCTCTTCTTCCTGCCAGGTCAAGAGGTGAATGGCTCTCAGGCCCATATTCTGAAAGAGGAGTCAATCTGGATTAAAGGTAATCTCGGCCGAATCAGAGATGCAGAGACGAGAGGACAAGTTCCTACACAAGTCCTGCAGGAAAAGGAAACCAGCGTCTCCAAACAGCAGAAATCTTCTGTAACATTCTGGTTGTAATCATCAAACTTCACACTAGAATATATCAAAGTTTCCCTTTTTGAATGAAGTTATGGGACAAAAGGAATTTTTCCATGATATTCTAATTATTTCAGATGCAGCTGTACTTCACATTTGTTGGGATTTGATGGTAGGGCAGGTGTGGTGATTAGAAATTAATAATCATTGATAATAATTATTCAGATTACATCAATACAAATGAATAACAATTGTGATTAAATCGCAACTGTTCCTTCAGTCCAGCTGATAAATCCATCTAGTTTTTAAAAGTTACACTGATGTTTAAAGTTTATATAAATTTACCAACACTGTGGTTCTTGTATGTGTTTCTCTAGGAGACTCCCTGAGTCATCACAATGGACGAAAGTTCACGACCTTCGACAAAGACCAGGATGCCTGGAATGGGAACTGTGCCAGAAGTTTCCTGGGAGCGTTCTGGTACGGGGCTTGTCACCACGCAAATCCCAACGGGGTTTATCGTTGGGGGGCTGATAAAACTCTCTATGCTGTTGGAGTGGAGTGGAACCATTGGAAGGGTCATGACTACTCCCTGAAGAGCATCAGGATGAAGATCCGTCCTGTGCACTAGATCTCCAGGACCATCGTACAGCAGAATATCATCAGCTGACCTCTTCAGTGATTTCTTTCTCTTTCTGTCATTAAGCATGTAATCTCTTAATGGGCCGTGTTTTCCTGAAACTGGTTCCCAGCACAGTCCAGCAGCACACCAACTCATGTTAGTGAACATCTGTGGTGTCTTGCAGCAGCAGCAGTTAGCAACATTTAGCAACAGTTAGCAGCAGTTAGCAGCAGCAGTATTGTGGTGTGCATTTCCATTCTAATGCTGCAGCCTGAACGTGTCATCCTGAGTGAGGGGTGAAGCTGCTGAACGTTTGGATGTAGATTTAATATTTTTAGAGTGAATAATTAGAAAACTGGTGCCGTCTGCGTTCCTTCAGAAACGTGGGATCAAAGTGAACATAGGAGCTTATGAGGGAGTTGGTGGTCTGTGTGCTTCCATAGTTACAGGCCTGTGATCAGCACAACATTGATTAAATCAGGCTCAACACACAAATATGTAACATCCCAAATATTAATACACATCAGCAACGTGTCAGGACTTCAGGCTGAACTGGTGAACTGAGCCGCAGCTGTGACTCCCTCAGCTGGACTGCTGCTCCATGTGAGCCAGCAGAACCTTCGGCCCGTCAACAGTTAATGGATAAAGATCAACGTTTAGTCTCATGGTGTGTTCATCTCTGCACTGTCCTGATATTTGGTGGAGGGTTAAACTTTAACGTGAATCATAACCTGCTGTATGATGACAATAAATAAGAAGCTGAGCATCAAGCTGATGTGATCTGATGTCTTCATGGGTTAGGGTTATATCTGCAAGAGCATCTGCAAGAAGTTTCAACACGACAATGACGTCATTGATTGGATCGGTGAATTAAGACATTAAGTCCGATCTCACAAATTACACAAAATGCAAAATATCAGCCCATCTGATCCGATCGGCGAAATTGAATTGAATTTAGCCCACTCAGCTTTCTTTTAATGACTGACTGAGCGGCTGGGCCAATCACATTTCAACAGAAACAAGGATCAGCTTAAGTTGGAAGGGGCTGCTCGTATTTTTATGGTGTAAAAAAACCGTCCCAACCACTGGCTGGTTCGGCCTGGAACAGACCGGCAGTTTGGGAACACTCCCGAAACTCTCGATGGCCAGCCCGGCCCTGCCATCGGCCCATCGGGGAAATCCCTGGGACACCTGGGAAACATCTTGAAAACACACAGATGTCATCATCATGACGTGTTCCACTACGCCTCTTTAGAAGCCGCAGTCCCAGCAACATTCACCACAGTAGAGCCACCACTGCACTCTGTAGCTTTTATTTTTTGTACTTCCATTTACAGGCAGTGTTAATTTGCAAATTGGTTAAAAATTTAGCTTCATCTCTGACATTTAGCTTAAAAATTCAGCATTAAGATTTAATATTTAACATTTAGATTTAACATTTAGATTTAGATTGAAATTTAACATTTAGATTTCGATTTAACATTATATTTAACATTTCTATTTATGTTTTACATTTAGTTTTAGATTTATCATTTAGATTTAACATTTAGCATTTAGGTTTAACATTTAACATTTAGATTTAATATTTCCATCCATCCATCCATTTTCATCCGCTTATCCGACCGGGTAGCGGGGGCAGCTGTCTGAGCAGGGACACCCAGACTTCCCTCACCCCGGACACTTCCTCCAGCTCTTCCGGGAGGATCCCAAGGCGTTCCCAGGCCAGCTGGGTGACATAGTCGCTCCAGCGTGTCCTGGGTCTTCCCCGGGGTCTCCTCCCAGTGGAACATGCCAGGAACTCCTCCCGTGGAAGGCGTCCCGGGGGCATCCGAAACAGATGCCCGAGCCACCTCAACTGGCTCCTCTTGATGTGGAGGAGCAGCGGCTCTACTCTGAGCTCCTCCCGGGTGACAGAGCTCCTCACCCTATCTCTAAGGGAGCGCCCCGCCACCCTGCGGAGGAAACTCATTTCAGCCGCTTGTATCCGGGATCTTATTCTTTCGGTCATGACCCAAAGTTCATGACCATAGGTGAGGGTAGGAACGTAGATTGACTGGTAAATCGAGAGCTTCGCCTTTCGACTCAGCTCTCTCTTCACCAAGACAGACCGGTATAATGACCGCATTACTGCGGCCGCCGCACCGATCTGCCTGTCAATCTCACGCTCCATCCTTCCCTCACTCGTGAACAAGAACCCAAGATACTTAAACTCCTCCACCTGAGGCTGTAGCTCTCCCCGAACCCGGAGGGGACAAGCCACCTTTTTCCGGTCGAGAACCATGGCCTCGGATTTGGAGGTGCTGATTCTCATCCCAGCCGCTTCACACTCGGCTGCAAACCGCCCCAGGACATGCTGGAAGTCCCGGCTCGAAGGAGCCAACAAGACCACATCATCCGCGAAAAGCAGAGATGAAATCCTGTGGCTCCCAAACCAGATCCCCTCCGGCCCGTGGCTGCGCCTAGAAATTCTGTCCATAAAAATAATGAACAGAACCGGTGACAAAGGGCAGCCCTGCCGGAGTCCAACATGCACCGGGAACAGGTCTGACTTACTGCCGGCAATGCGAACCAAGCTCCTGCTCCGCTCGTACAGGGACCGTACGGCCCTTAACAGAGGGCCTCCGACCCCGTACTCCCGGAGCAGCTCCCACAGAATGCCACAAGGGACATAGTCGAATGCCTTCTCCAAGTCCACAAAACACATGTGGACTGGTTAGACAAACTCCCATGAACCCTCGAGCACCCTGCGGAGGGTATGGAGCTGGTCCAGTGTTCCGCAGCCCGGACGAAAACCACATTGTTCCTCCTGGATCTGAGGTTCGACTGTCGGCCGAATTCTCCTCTGCAGTACCCTGGAGTAGACTTTCCCAGGGAGGCTGAGGAGTGTGATCCCCCGATAGTTGGAAAACACCCTCCGGTCCCCCTTTTTAAATAGAGGGACCACCACCCGGTCTGCCAGTCCAGAGGCACTGTCCCCGACTGCCACGCAATGCTGCAGAGACATGTCAACCAAGACAGCCCCACAACATCCAGAGACTTGAGGCACTCAGGGCAGATCTCATCCACCCCCGCTGCTCTGCCACCGAGGAGCTTCCCAACTATCTCAGTGACTTCGGCTTGGGTGATGAATGAATCAACCTCTGAGTCCCCAGCCTCTGCTTCCTGTATGGAAGACATGTCAGCGGGATTGAGGAGATCCTCGAAGTATTCCTTCCACCCCGACAATGTCCCTAGTCGAGGTCAACCGCTCCCCACCTCCACTGTAAACAGTGTTGGTGGAAGACTGCTTCCCCCTCCTGAGGCACTGGATGGTTTGCCAGAATTTCCTCGAGGCCGACCGATAGTCCTCCTCCATGGCCTAGATTTAATATTTAATATTTAGATTTAGATTTAACATTTACATTTAGATTTAAGGTCCAAGTGTGTGAAGGAACGGTATCTTAAGTTTAATGTGCAACTTAGAATTTCAGAATGAACACTTCCTGTCTGACCATCACAATAAATCACGTACCAGTAAGACTGTGTGGAAACCTGAGCTGTCAGTTGTCTCGTGTGTTCGTCTCTCCAGGTGTTCCAGAGGAGGATGGACAGTTCGCTGAACTTCTACAGGCCCTGGGATCAATACAAGAAGGGCTTTGAGCTTCAGGAGCATCATACAGCAGAAATTTGATTGTGGGCATGAGAGACTTCCACCAAGCGAACTGGCTAATTGTAGGTTCAGCATTTGATTAAACACTTGGTTCAGATCACTAACTTGAGCTGCACAAATTAAATGAGGCAGGAATAAGTTAGTATACTGAACAACAACATTGAGCTCAAAGTTAAACTTGTTGTTGTTGTTTAACAGCACGGCTGGAACATTAATTCACTTCCTGGCGATGATGCAGCTACACTCTCTCATGGAATATGATAACAAAACAGGCAGCATCCTGCTGAACGATGGCTGCTTGACTTCAGACAGAACTTCAAATATTGACATGAGGAGGACACAAAGTGTCAGTGTCATTACACAGTATCATTTTCTTAGTGTTTATCTTTCACTCCATCTCCTGAACTGTTCCTTCTGACATTAAACACACCTTAATTAATTAGTTAATAATTTAAACATCACATACACAGGCAGAAAAAGAAACTCAGATTCATGTAATAAAAGCAATTTCAGTCTGAAGATTAACATAAACAGTTGTAACAAAAATATCACTTTCTCTCTTTCCTGTCATGATCTCCAGCTGTCACGATCTTATTAAAGCACAGAAGAAAAGAAGCCTCTCAACTACCTGGCTGTGTTGACATTACAGTTTTTTGTTTGAAACTTGATACAGTGCTGCAGAGTTCCTTGTTATTGTGTATTTACTGAATATAGATTTTCAAAGATACGCCTGTTGTGACGTCATGGTGCCTGCTGCAGATATAAGACGTGAAGTTGTGAGACTGTGACAGACTGAAGGAGAAGCAGCAGTTTGTCTCTGTTTCCTCTGAAGGTGAAGCCTCTTCAGTTCAACCTGCAGGTGAGTTCAGACAGGTGAGCATCTGACCAGGAGACAGATTGACTTTTGTCTTTTTGGGATTCTTCCTTCTACCCAGAATCACAGAATTAGCAAAAAGCTGAGCTGAAGGTTGTAAAAGTTTGGTCACGGTACAGTAATATTTGCTACACAGGCTGTGACTGTGACGACTGACGCCACATTTTTTTTGATGATGGTGAACGTTGCTCCAGCTGGACCCACTTTGGATGCAGTTTTGTGGGGAAGCTCTGACCGTCACTCCCTGTTGTGCTGAGCGTGGTGTATCTTCATGGGGAGTGACGGGGACGAAGCTTCTCTGCAGTCGTGCATCTGTTCTCTGATTTAATCCTTCTTGTGTCCTCAGAGCCTCAGACAGATCCACATCAGCCGGTATTACTTCCAGCAAAAACTGACGATGAAGGTGAGTCTGTGAACTGATGTCTGACAGATGTCAAAGTTCTGTCTCTGTGAAGAGGCTTGTGATGTCTGACTTTGACCACACCACCATGAAACTAGAAAACAAACAAATGACAACCTGTCCTGTGTTCAGCTGCTCTCAGTCGTCGTCCTCCTCCTGGCTCCAGCGCTCACCAGCGGCATTAAAAAGCATCCGAAGGACTGCAGTGTCATCCATCATGACAAGAGACAACGCAGTGGGGTGTTCACCATCTATCCTGATGGACCCAGGTCTGCTGTCCAGGTACACGTCCTCCTCTCTGGGTCGCAGGTTGACATTTATGTAAAGCAGCAGGTGTTTTCCTTTTGAGATGGACGCTGAGTCAGATCAGAGGATCATCAAATGTATGACCTGATACTTCCTGTAGTGTTTCATCCTGATCTCATCCTTTCAGTCAGTAATCATCAGACATCAGCCTGTTGTGGCACACAGCCTCCTGTATACAGTTCAAACAGCTGTGACTTCACTAATGACTGACTGTGTGTGTGTGTAGGTGTACTGTGACATGGACTCACTGAAAGGAGGCTGGACGGTGAGTACCGAACTGAACTTCATCCAGTCAAAGCCCAGTGGTTTTCAACATGAAGCTCCCATCACAATAAATCACGTACCAGTAAGACTGTGTGGAAACCTGAGCTGTCAGGTGTCTCGTGTGTTCGTCTGTCCAGGTGTTCCAGACGAGGATGGACGGCTCGGTGAACTTCTACAGGCCCTGGGATCAATACAAGAAGGGCTTTGGGAGCGCTGCTGGAGAGTACTGGCTCGGTGAGAGACGGAACCAAACTAACCATCATGTGACCTCATGAAATCAGGATCAGAACCACTGAAACAAAAATAAGACATTTAAACTCTGAGACAAAAGTCAGAACCGCCCCAACAATGTTGAAGTGGACCTCATCATGGTCCGTGTGAAAGTCACTGCTGAGAAAGAAGAAACATTAAAATGTAGAGTAAATTAGAGACTGTAGCTGAAGTCTGTGTGTGTGTGTGTGTGTGTGTGTGTGTGTGTGTGTGTGTGTGTGTGTGTGTGTGTGTGTGCAGGTCTTGACCACATCCACCACCTGACTAAAGGCCGTAAAGTGGAGCTCCTGGTCCAGATGGAGGACTTTGAGGGGAAAACTGTGTTTGCTCGTTACACTTCGTTCTCTGTCGAAGGAGAATGTGACGGATATTTACTGAAGGTGTCTGGATTCATCAACGGAGGGGCAGGTCAGTGAGTCGACGGCGGGCTGTGAATCATTCTTTCAGCAGCACGAGACGTTGTTGATGTTAGAGAGTCGACCACGAAGCTCAGATGAGATCAAATATTCATAACGCAGCCAGGACCTCTGGACAGGGGACAAAAATTTAAACTTTCGTATATCGAGCGCAGTAAAACAACAGTCAGTTCACCAGCTGCCAGTAGTTCCATGTAGTTTATGTAGTATGTATTTAACAGTAGTTAAATGTTAATAAATCAGAAGTAATGATCATGACTAAAACATAAATATACATTTAATTGGGATGTGGAAAGGATAACATATCTTGGGATTAATATAACAAAGAGTTTGGACAAATTGTTCACAATGAATTTTGATGAATTAATAAGCCAAATCAAACAGGACCTAAACAGATGGTCCATAATCCCACTCTCAAAATTATACAGATGAACATATATAATAATATTTCTGTTTCTTTTTAAAGCACTACCCATATATATTGTGTGGGATTTTATTATAAGGAAGTTTATGTAGAATGGCAGGAAACCAAGAATTAAAAAGAATTATCTTAAATTGCCAAAAGAAATATGTGGCCTAGACCTTCCAAACCTGCAAGCTTATTATCAAGCAGCACAAGAAAGAAATGTTAAAGTTTGGATGGGAGAATGTTCACATACAAAATGGAGAGAGATGGAAATAAACTGTGGAGATATACCATTAACTGTTCTCCCTTTTTCCAAATACAAAAAAATCATACATTGAGAATGGAGACAATAGATGGGTAGCTGCTACACTTAAGGTTTGGACGGAAGTCTGTCACAATTTAAAATTAAGTGAAGATGTAATTTTTCTGAGAGAAAAGGGGAGTGATCCAGACTTCTCTAATAGAATGGACCAAACGTTTAACATATGGACATCCAAAGGTTTATGTGAATTTGGACAAATGTTTGTGGATGAAGAAATGAAATCTTTTGAACAGCTATCGTTACAATATGGTTTACCCAAGTCTCATTATTTTCAATTCTTCCAAGTGAGAAGACACCCCAAATCCAAAGAAAATGTAAAAGTGATGTAACCTCAAGCTGTTGGAGGAAATGCAGGGAGCAAATAGCACACCACAGTCATGTATTTTGGTCATGTAAAGTTGTAGGTGGTTTTTGGGAAGATTCTGTTAAATAAATAAAGAGAACTGTCAAATATTTTTGGCATCTCTGTGAATAAAAATCCATTAGCTTCATTACTTGGAAAACTTCCAGAAAACATTAGGAAGAAAGTGTATATTTGTTTTTAATAAGAGTGGCATTAATTAAACAAATGACAAGAAATTGGTTGAAAGATGATAATTTAAGTAATCCCAAATGGAAGGATCTTGTAAAAGAGATATACGTAATGGAAAAAACAATGAGAATTAGAAATCAAGTCAATATTTTTGAAAAAAGATGGGAAAAATGGGTAAGGTATATAACAAATAATATCTTTAATGATTTGTAAAATATGTTTCTCATAGATATTACATATTTTGTCTTGCTTGTCTTGTATACTTGTAATCAACTACACATTGCCTTTGTTTCTGAATACAGGCAGATGCAACTGTAAGTAAGCACTCATGTCTTTGTTATGCATAGTTTCTGCATATGTTTCTGAAAAATGTATCCTCTGACTGAAACCTTATGTAATTATTTAAATTAGTAATTGGTATTTTTTAACATTTATTTTATCTTTTATTTATTTATTATTATTACTATTATTATTTTTTACTTTATCACAATGTCGGATTATTTTGTATTATGTTTTCGTTGTCTGTCTGTTAACTGAAAGAAAAAGATAATTTGAAAAAATAATAAAATAAAAATGTATAAAAATTATGATTAAATCACAACTGTTCCTTCAGTCCATCTGATGAATCCACATAGTTTTAGTCTGATGTTCAAAGTTTATATGAATTTACCAACACTGTGGTTCTTGTATGTGTTTCTCTAGGAGACTCCCTGAGTTATCACAATGGACAAAAGTTCACGACCTTCGACAAAGACCAGGATGCCTGGAAAGGGAACTGTGCCAGAAGTTACCTGGGAGCGTTCTGGTACAGGTCTTGTCACCAGGTAAATCCCAACGGGGTTTATCGTTGGGGGGCTGATAAAACTCTCTATGCTGTTGGAGTGGAGTGGTACCATTGGAAGCGTAATGACTACTCCCTGAAGAGCATCAGGATGAAGATCCGTCCTGTGCACTAGATCTCCAGGACCATCGTACAGCAGAATATCATCAGCTGACCTCTTCAGTGATTTCTTTCTCTTTCTGTCATTAAGCATGTAATCTCTTAATGGGCCGTGTTTTCCTGAAACTGGTTCCCAGCACAGTCCAGCAGCACACCAACTCATGTTAGTGAACATCTGTGGTGTCTTGCAGCAGCAGCAGTTAGCAACATTTAGCAACAGTTAGCAGCAGTTAGCAGCAGCAGTATTGTGGTGTGCATTTCCATTCTAATGCTGCAGCCTGAACGTGTCATCCTGAGTGAGGGGTGAAGCTGCTGAACGTTTGGATGTAGATTTAATATTTTTAGAGTGAATAATTAGAAAACTGGTGCCGTCTGCGTTCCTTCAGAAACGTGGGCTCAAAGTGAACATAGGAGCTTATGAGGGAGTTGGTGGTCTGTGTGCTTCCATAGTTACAGGCCTGTGATCAGCACAACATTGATTAAATCAGGCTCAACACACAAATATGTAACATCCCAAATATTAATACACATCAGCAACGTGTCAGGACTTCAGGCTGAACTGGTGAACTGAGCCGCAGCTGTGACTCCCTCAGCTGGACTGCTGCTCCATGTGAGCCAGCAGAACCTTCGGCCCGTCAACAGTTAATGGATAAAGATCAACGTTTAGTCTCATGGTGTGTTCATCTCTGCACTGTCCTGATATTTGGTGGAGGGTTAAACTTTAATGTGAATCATAACCTGCTGTATGATGACAATAAATAAGAAGCTGAGCATCAAGCTGATGTGATCTGATGTCTTCATGTGCTCAGAGATGTGTTATTTCTGTCTCCTGACGCCTCCCAGTATGGGGCGCCGATTGTAAAGTTGTGCATGCACAACAAACCATGTTTAAAAAACATATGTGAATTTTAAAATGTTACTTCTGACAGGTTTACAGCAGTATTAGTGAACTTTGTGATCTTTACTTCTCTTGTAAAAATATGTCAGTGTTAAATATAAATGTTAAATATAAATGCTAAATGTTAAATATAAATGCTAAATGTTAAATATAAATGCTAAATGTTATATCTAAATGCCAGGAGTGAAACAAAATATTTCCCTAATATGCAAATTCACACTTCCTGTCACAGGAAGTACCAAAATAAAAGCATGAAGAAAACATGGCTAAGTAGCACCACGACCCAAACCCGCCTCACCAGTGTTGCTGCGTGCCATGTACATAAAGACAAGCTAAACAGGGTAAAGAGAAAAAAGTTGGCTGAACAGTTTGTCTCCTGTGAGGAGGGCAGAAAGATCACTTTTGGTTCTTTGAATGAGAGGGAGCTGGTCATATGTTCATTGGTCAGTTTGTTTGTTTAATGTCACATTCATCGGACCATTTTATGTAATTGTAACCAACTGTAACCAATCATTTGAGTATTTTGAGTTGGCAAAGTTTATGAGTTTGTGTAAATTAATTCAAATAAAAACAGGTAATAACATAACACACAGCCATTAGGATTCTCCCCCCACCAACCACATCCATCCCCCACACTTTTGAAAAGCTTGCTACGCCCCTGTTCATGATACCTTCAGTTCATTAAGAATAATCACTGTAAAGGGATCGTATGTTTCATGAGTCTGATTGTGAGACTGCGGTCTGACCCAAATTCAGAGCAGTTTCATTGCGATTACCGTAAATGTTAGAATATTTGCGCACCGAAAGAAATGGTGTGGCTGATTTGACCAAGCACATCATGAACCACGGCTAGCTGGACCGCAGCATAATGACGTCACCTGACAAAACAAAACACCTACAAACCACTGAGGGGCTGCTGAACCAGTACCAGTAGTGATGATTCACGACCTCTAATCTTCAGATCCACTGAGTGTATGTTTGTATTCCCCATCAGGTCCAGCAGATGTAGACAGAGATCCACTAGGTTAACTCACAACTGAAGATAAAACAAACACTGACAGTCAAACAGTGTGAGCTGCTCCAACACACCTGCTCTGTGTTTACTGCCTCACCACCTACTGGGCAAAGAGGAAACTACATTTAAAATGTCCCTTTAAAAGGCAGAGTCTGACAGTCACATACCTGAGGAGATGGTTATTGATCAGCTCACGACCAGAGAAAGCAGCCTGATGATATCTGTCTACAGCTAGCTGCATTTAGCATCTCTCTGATTCCTCTGCGGGATCACTGAACTGGGTTCTGATCCTTCTAGGTTCTGCTGATCCAGATCATCTCCACAGATGAACACCACTCTGTGATGTTTGAATTTACATGCTGTAATTACTACATGCTAATGAAAACTGGGGAGACGATTAACAGGTCCTGGGTTGTGTACAGTAAATCAAAGGATTCCGTTCTATGCTTTTGTTGTTGGCTTTTTGGGAATGGAAATACACAGCTGAGTTCCAATGGCTTCAGGTGAGAGAAGCTTTTCAACACTGAATCGACTGAAAACAAGTTGTCTGTCCTCACAACCACCGGTACAGAACATGAAGTATGAAAAACACTGGATATGGAGTCAGTGATAGCTAAGTAAGTTTGCTGAGGCCAAAGCACGAAGGGTCAGATTTGTATGACGACTTGATCTCAACTGTGCCACCTGGTCAAAGGAAGAAGATGAATATAGTGACAAAGAAGAATTGCTGTCACTACTTGAGTAACCTGCTGTTATTGTGTGACAGGAGACAGAAGTCCATCATTAACGTCTACTAGAGAAGTCCTGCTGGATAATCAAGGTAACTGATGCACATTTAATGATATTTTAGTGGACAAAAATTATTCTTATTTTTACAAACAAGATGATATACAGTATGAACTTTTGTACATACTGCAAGGTGCAGTTCCAGACATCTACACATCACTGATGTATGAAGACCGGTGAGAAGTTACAACAACAAGCAGGACTTTCTGTCTATGGCATATGTGCAATGAAACACATGGACAACAATGTACATGGATGGACTCAATCAAGAGGATGAGGATCCAGAATATGTCTTGTGGATATGTTCCACTCTCTCCCTCTCAAGCTTGAGGTATCTGGATGGCAACACATTTGGATCTTTGAGTTTACACAGTTTAGATACAGCGATGACTAATTGGTTTTCCTTGTGTGAGTGAAGGTCCAGGAGTTGGTTTCCAACTTTGAGTGTCAAAGTTTAGCAGCCAGGCCACCGTAAAAGCACTAAACCTGAGTTTGGCCCTCTCGCCAAGCGGTGGGAGATGCCTGAAGGTTTATGTTTCTGTAGAAGGACAGGGAACACATTTGGGTCATTTTGGGGACAAGACCTAAGGTTGATCACAGCCAAGTTAGATGAATTATGGGAGATGAGCAGGGAGAACAGGTCAACTCCTCTTTTAGTCTGTTGGATAATTTACCAAAGTGACCAATTAGAAGAAGTGGGTGTGCACTGGAGAAGGCACTCTAAAAACCCTCACACAGCAAGAAAAGGGAGGGTGGCTACTCGTAGAATTCCTGAGATTGAAGGATATGGGAGTTCTGATAGGGTAGAGGGCTTGGCATGAGTTGGGCTTGGCATTGCTTTTGCCATAGATTTGAGAATATCAGAAATGCGGCCGCTTTCTGGGTCGGACGCAGGATTGAAATCTGTTTCAATAAAGATTGTTACACCCAGCCTTGCCTCCGCAGAATTTATCATCATCAAACTATGAGCCGACACCTTTCAATCAAGAGAGCCCAGAAACCACAAGCTCTCTAGCATCAGTTGCTTTACACAATGTCTATTAATAATTACCATTTCACTGTTACAATCTCACTCCCATATACTCACTCTCTACACACACACACACACACACACACACACACTCTCTCTCTCTCTCTCTGTCTCTCTCTCTCTCCCCTTCTCCACCTCTTCCTCTCACACACCACTACTACTGTAGGTTAGCATTCATTGTTTTGTAATTTTTTGTAATATGTTGCACAGTAATTTGTAGTGATTGTTACATTGTAATTTCATGATTGAAGTCCCATTCACTGTCTTTCTCTTGGAGCTGGAAGTTAAACTTATTATTGTTATTTAACAGCACGGCTGGAACATTAATTCACTTCCTGGTGATGATGCTACTTAACTCTCTCATGGAATATGATAACAAAACGGGCAGCATCCTGCTGAACGATGGCTCGCTTGACTTCAGACAGCAAATATTGACCTGAGGAGGACACAAAGTGTCAGTTTCATTACACAGAATCATTTTCTTGACATGGGATGAAGTGTTACAGGCAGAGCTACATTCATTCCTATGAAAGCTGCACCTTGTAGATGAAAAACTTTGACTTCCCAGCTATAAAATGACCTGAATCTATTGTGTTGTGGGGCACATAGACTGTGCACCTGAGAGACTTCCACTGTCCGAACCTGCTAACTTCTGGTTTAGTGCCTGTAATCGGAGAGATTTTTCGGTTTATTGTGACAAAATGTTGGTTTCTGATCATTAACTTGATCTTCGCAAATTAAATGAGGCAGCAATACGTTAGCATACTGATTAACAACATCGAGCTTTAAGTTAAACTTATAATTGTTATTTACAGCACAGCGGGAACACGGATTCAGTTCCTGGTGATGATGCAACTTAACTCTCCCATGGAGTATGATAACGACACGGGCAGCATCCTGCTGAACGATGGCTCGCTTGACTTCAGACAGAACTTCAAATATTGACCTGAGGAGGACACAAAGTTTCAGTTTCATTACACAGAATCATTTTCTCAGTGTTTATCTTTTACTCCAACACCTGAACTGTTCCCTCTGACATTAAAAGCATCTTTTTCTAGAAGACAAATGTGACACAAGGGAGAAAAACACAAATGCAAACTCATCTCTTTGCAATATTTTTTTCCACTTTAAAAGAGTCAATATTTTAAAACTACTTCAGGCTGAAACATACATATCAAATATTAATTACATTTTGGGGACTTTAACCCTTTAATGGCCAGTATGTTGACATAGATCAATGGCTGGGTTAGGGTTCACCTGGCCAAAATGAGCAGCCCCACATGAGCCTGCAGTTCCTCCTTGTCCACATCTCACCAGTCTGGGACTGAGCGTCTCCCCTGCACGTTTGTTGAGGCCACAATATTCCGCAGGATTCCATCCGTCAGCGGCAGGTCAGAGCTGGATGTCGTGTCACTAATTTGGGTGCCAGGATAGTGTGCCGGTCCAGCTGAATGTTTCTGAATAAAAAAGTTGTTAAAACAGTGTGTTTGTGCAAGAAGCCACATACCGGTTTGTTGACATCCATGTCCTCCAGTAACTAGACCGAACTAGTCAATCCATCAAGCGTGTGCTCAACAGGCTAAACAGGCTATTGTAAGGCTCATGGCTCATGACAGGCTGTAACATGGACATGTACATTATGAAAAGAAAAACGAAAATGCTGGAATACGTTTCCGTCTCTGACAGTGAGGGAGTGAGCGCACGCTCGACGGATTGACTAGTTTGGTCTAGCTACCGGACGACACAGATGTCAACAAACCGGTATGTAGCTCCTTGTACAAACACACTGTTTTAACTACTTTATTATTCATTTTGAGTCATACAGGCTGCAGTGCTGTGTTGTAAGGTGTCTGCTGATGTTGCATGACTTTTGGGGTGAGATGTGGAGCATGTTAAGAAGCTTAAAACACAGTGTAAAATTCTGACCCTATGCTGTTAACTGTCAATGCTAACGCTCCGTTCACAGAGCCCTGTAATGGTTGGACCAAATGTGTTCACGTCTTCAGTACTGGCAAGTCAAGGGTAGATTGAGCAATGAAGCTGCATGTTTAAATCGACCAAAGTTCTCCTTTAAATAAGGTAAAAAAGCAAATTCACCAGATCAGTCTCATAAAAAGACACAAAACTGTCACTGTGATTAATAATTAACTTAATAACTACAATCAAATGACCATAACAGCTGTGATGGACGAAGGGTTCTGGAGTCTTTGACAGAGTCGTGGTCAGCAACATTGACTCTTGTACAATACAATACAATACCGGTCCTTATAGGTTGTTTGGCTGGGCAGGGAAAAACAGGGAAAAAATAAATAAGTTATTTGATTTCAGTTACATTGATGATCATGCACTGAAAGTTGTTTTATTTTGAAAAACAGATTCTCTTTTAACAACATCCATCCGTTCCTCTTGACGCACTTCACATGAACCTGTTTCAGTCACATTATACCCCAAAAAATAAGCCCTGAAGCTAAAATTAGTGGGAAACAAACGTTGTCAAAGAGCAACTGTGGCCCAGTGATGAGACAGAAGAAGAGACAACAACTGCCGAGAAAAAGGAAGCGACATATCGGGAGATTGACAACTGCCCTCAAGTTGGCTGATAAAGGCTGTAAATGACGGTGGCCTGTTATGAAAACATGGATACACAGCACCATGACACAAACCTGCCTCAACAGTGTTGCTGTGTGCCATGTACATAAAAAAGATGTGAGAAAAAAAAAAACAAAGAGAAAAACACTGTTTCCATAAGTAGTCAAAGATTTATATACTGCTGAACTAAGCACTTTCTAGACTACTTACATGCATAATATGAAGTACTTTTACTGTGCAGCTTTCGAGTAATCCTGTTTCAAAATCCTTAAGAGAAAACAAGAATAATTCTCGAGATGTGGTCCTCATCAAAGCTTGAGTCTCACCTGTCTCACCTGGAGAAGCCTGGAAGCTCTGTGAGGATGATGATCTTTGATTTCTCCAGTGTGTTCAACACCATTCAGCCTGCAATTCTGGGGGACAAGCTGGAGTTCATGGAGGTGGACCAACCCCTCACATCCTGGATCACCTCACCAGCCGGCCACAGTATGTGAGGACGTGGGACTACGTGTTGGACACAATAATCCGCTGTACATTGGCCCACAGGGAATAGTCCTGTCCTCTTTCCTGTTCACCCTGTACACTGCAGACTTCTACCACCAATCACCCCACAGCCATCTGCATAAGTTCACTGATGACCCTGATGACCCTGCTATCCCTGCGGTCCACGTGTGTGAAGGAGAGGTACCGCAGGTCCAGGTGTGTGAAGGAGAGGCACCACAAGTCCAAGTGTGTGAAGGAGAGGTACCGCAAGTCCAGGTGTGTGAAGGAGCGGTACCGCAGGTCCACGTGTGTGAAGGAGAGGTACCGCAGGTCCAGGTGTGTGAAGGAGCGGTACCGCAGGTCCAAGTGTGTGAAGGAGAGGTACCGCAGGTCCAGGTGTGTGAAGGAGAGGCACCACAAGTCCAAGTGTGTGAAGGAGAGGTACCGCAAGTCCAGGTGTGTGAAGGAGCGGTACCGCAGGTCCACGTGTGTGAAGGAGAGGTACCGCAGGTCCAGGTGTGTGAAGGAGCGGTACCGCAGGTCCACGTGTGTGAAGGAGAGGTACCGCAGGTCCAAGTGTGTGAAGGAGAGGTACCGCAGGTCCAAGTGTGTGAAGGAGAGGTACCGCAAGTCCAGGTGTGTGAAGGAGCGGTACCGCAGGTCCACGTGTGTGAAGGAGAGGTACCGCAGGTCCAAGTGTGTGAAGGAGAGGTACCGCAGGTCCAAGTGTGTGAAGGAGAGGTACCGCAAATCCAGGTGTATGAAGGAGAGGTACCGCAGGTCCAGGTGTATGAAGGAGAGGTACCGCAGGTCCAGGTGTGTGAAGGAGAGGTACCGCAGGTCCAGGTGTGTGAAGGAGAGGTACCGCAGGTCCAGGTGTGTGAAGGAGAGGTACCGCAGGTCCAAGAGTGTGAAGGAGAGGTACCGCAAGTCCAGGTGTGTGAAGGAGAGATACCGCAGGTCCAAGTGTGTGAAGGAGAGGTACCGCAGGTCCACGTGTGTGAAGGAGAGGTACCGCAGGTCCAAGTGTGTGAAGGAGAGGTACCGCAGGTCCAAGTGTGTGAAGGAGAGGTACCGCAGGTCCAGGTG
The DNA here is from genome assembly GCF_904848185.1 of Acanthopagrus latus. Lineage (NCBI taxonomy): Eukaryota > Metazoa > Chordata > Actinopteri > Spariformes > Sparidae > Acanthopagrus > Acanthopagrus latus. The sequence continues at coordinate 648,715 of NC_051039.1, read as the reverse complement.
TGTGAAGGAGAGGTACCGCAGGTCCAAGTGTGTGAAGGAGAGGTACCGCAAGTCCAAGTGTGTGAAGGAGAGGTACCGCAGGTCCAAGTGTGTGAAGGAGAGGTACCGCAAGTCCAACTCTGTGAAGGAGAGGTACCGCAAATCCAGGTGTGTGAAGGAGAGGTACCGCAAGTCCAACTCTGTGAAGGAGAGGTACCGCAAATCCAGGTGTGTGAAGGAGAGGTACCGCAGGTCCAGGTGTATGAAGGAGAGGTACCGCAAGTCCAGGTGTGTGAAGGAGAGGTACCGCAAGTCCAGGTGTGTGAAGGAGCGGTACCGCAGGTCCAAGTGTGTGAAGGACAGGTACCGCAAGTCCAGGTGTGTGAAGGAGCGGTACCGCAGGTCCAAATGTGTGAAGGAGAGGTACTGCAGGTCCAAGTGTGTGAAGGAGAGGTACCGCAGGTCCAGGTGTGCGAAGGAGAGGTACCGCAGGTCCAAGTGTGTGAAGGAGAGGTACCGCAGGTCCACGTGTGTGAAGGAGAGGTACCGCAAGTCCAGGTGTGTGAAGGAGAGGTATCGCAGGTCCAAGTGTGTGAAGGAGAGGTACCGCAAATCCAGGTGTGTGAAGGAGAGATACCGCAGGTCCAGGTGTATGAAGGAGAGGTACCGCAAGTCCACGTGTGTGAAGGAGAGGTAGCGCAGGTCCACGTGTGTGAAGGAGAGGTATCGCAGGTCCAAGTGTGTGAAGGAGAGGCACCGAAAGTCCAAGTGTGTGAAGGAGAGGTACCGCAAGTCCAGGTGTGTGAAGGAGCGGTACCGCAGGTCCACGTGTGTGAAGGAGAGGTACCGCAGGTCCAGGTGTGTGAAGGAGCGGTACCGCAGGTCCAAGTGTGTGAAGGAGAGGTACCGCAGGTCCAAGTGTGTGAAGGAGAGGTACCGCAAGTCCAGGTGTGTGAAGGAGCGGTACCGCAGGTCCACGTGTGTGAAGGAGAGGTACCACAGGTCCAAGTGTGTGAAGGAGAGGTACCGCAGGTCCAAGTGTGTGAAGGAGAGGTACCGCAAATCCAGGTGTATGAAGGAGAGGTACCGCAGGTCCAGGTGTATGAAGGAGAGGTACCGCAGGTCCAGGTGTGTGAAGGAGAGGTACCGCAGGTCCAGGTGTGTGAAGGAGAGGTACCGCAGGTCCAGGTGTGTGAAGGAGAGGTACCGCAGGTCCAAGTGTATGAAGGAGAGATACCGCAAATCCACGTGTATGAAGGAGAGGTACCGCAGGTCCAGGTGTGTGAAGGAGAGGTACCGCAGGTCCAAGATTGTGAAGGAGAGGTACAGCAGGTCCAGGTGTGTGAAGGAGAGGTACCGCAGGTCCAGGTGTGTGAAGGAGAGGTACCGCAGGTCCAAGAGTGTGAAGGAGAGGTACCGCAAGTCCAGGTGTGTGAAGGAGAGATACCGCAGGTCCAAGTGTGTGAAGGAGAGGTACCGCAGGTCCAAGTGTGTGAAGGAGAGGTACCGCAGGTCCAGGTGTGTGAAGGAGAGGTACCGCAGGTCCAAGTGTGTGAAGGAGAGGTACCGCAAGTCCAAGTGTGTGAAGGAGAGATACCGCAGGTCCAAGTGTGTGAAGGAGAGGTACCGCAGGTCCAAGTGTATGAAGGAGAGATACCGCAAATCCACGTGTATGAAGGAGAGGTACCGCAGGTCCAGGTGTGTGAAGGAGAGGTACCGCAGGTCCAAGATTGTGAAGGAGAGGTACAGCAGGTCCAGGTGTGTGAAGGAGAGGTACCGCAGGTCCAGGTGTGTGAAGGAGAGGTACCGCAGGTCCAAGAGTGTGAAGGAGAGGTACCGCAAGTCCAGGTGTGTGAAGGAGAGATACCGCAGGTCCAAGTGTGTGAAGGAGAGGTACCGCAGGTCCAAGTGTGTGAAGGAGAGGTACCGCAGGTCCAGGTGTGTGAAGGAGAGGTACCGCAGGTCCAAGTGTGTGAAGGAGAGGTACCGCAAGTCCAAGTGTGTGAAGGAGAGGTACCGCAGGTCCAAGTGTGTGAAGGAGAGGTACCGCAAGTCCAAGTGTATGAAGGAGAGGTACCGCAAATCCAGGTGTGTGAAGGAGAGGTACCGCAAGTCCAACTCTGTGAAGGAGAGGTACCGCAAATCCAGGTGTGTGAAGGAGAGGTACCGCAGGTCCAGGTGTATGAAGGAGAGGTACCGCAAGTCCAGGTGTGTGAAGGAGAGGTACCGCAAGTCCAGGTGTGTGAAGGAGCGGTACCGCAGGTCCAAGTGTGTGAAGGAGAGGTACCGCAAGTCCAGGTGTGTGAAGGAGCGGTACCGCTGGTCCAAATGTGTGAAGGAGAGGTACCGCAAATCCAGGTGTATGAAGGAGAGATACCGCAGGTCCAGGTGTATGAAGGAGAGGTACCGCAAGTCCACGTGTGTGAAGGAGAGGTAGCGCAGGTCCACGTGTGTGAAGGAGAGGTATCGCAGGTCCAAGTGTGTGAAGGAGAGGCACCACAAGTCCAAGTGTGTGAAGGAGAGGTACCGCAAGTCCAGGTGTGTGAAGGAGCGGTACCGCAGGTCCACGTGTGTGAAGGAGAGGTACCGCAGGTCCAGGTGTGTGAAGGAGCGGTACCGCAGGTCCAAGTGTGTGAAGGAGAGGTACCGCAGGTCCAAGTGTGTGAAGGAGAGGTACCGCAAGTCCAGGTGTGTGAAGGAGCGGTACCGCAGGTCCACGTGTGTGAAGGAGAGGTACCGCAGGTCCAAGTGTGTGAAGGAGAGGTACCGCAGGTCCAAGTGTGTGAAGGAGAGGTACCGCAAATCCAGGTGTATGAAGGAGAGGTACCGCAGGTCCAGGTGTGTGAAGGAGAGGTACCGCAGGTCCAGGTGTGTGAAGGAGAGGTACCGCAGGTCCAGGTGTGTGAAGGAGAGGTACCGCAGGTCCAGGTGTGTGAAGGAGAGGTACCGCAGGTCCAAGTGTATGAAGGAGAGATACCGCAAATCCACGTGTATGAAGGAGAGGTACCGCAGGTCCAGGTGTGTGAAGGAGAGGTACCGCAGGTCCAAGATTGTGAAGGAGAGGTACAGCAGGTCCAGGTGTGTGAAGGAGAGGTACCGCAGGTCCAGGTGTGTGAAGGAGAGGTACCGCAGGTCCAAGAGTGTGAAGGAGAGGTACCGCAAGTCCAGGTGTGTGAAGGAGAGATACCGCAGGTCCAAGTGTGTGAAGGAGAGGTACCGCAGGTCCAAGTGTGTGAAGGAGAGGTACCGCAGGTCCAAGTGTGTGAAGGAGAGGTACCGCAGGTCCAGGTGTGTGAAGGAGAGGTACCGCAGGTCCAAGTGTGTGAAGGAGAGGTACCGCAAGTCCAAGTGTGTGAAGGAGAGGTACCGCAGGTCCAAGTGTGTGAAGGAGAGGTACCGCAAGTCCAAGTGTATGAAGGAGAGGTACCGCAAATCCAGGTGTGTGAAGGAGAGGTACCGCAAGTCCAACTCTGTGAAGGAGAGGTACCGCAAATCCAGGTGTGTGAAGGAGAGGTACCGCAGGTCCAGGTGTATGAAGGAGAGGTACCGCAAGTCCAGGTGTGTGAAGGAGAGGTACCGCAAGTCCAGGTGTGTGAAGGAGCGGTACCGCAGGTCCAAGTGTGTGAAGGAGAGGTACCGCAAGTCCAGGTGTGTGAAGGAGCGGTACCGCTGGTCCAAATGTGTGAAGGAGAGGTACTGCAGGTCCAAGTGTGTGAAGGAGAGGTACCGCAGGTCCAGGTGTGCGAAGGAGAGGTACCGCAGGTCCAAGTGTGTGAAGGAGAGGTACCGCAGGTCCACGTGTGTGAAGGAGAGGTACCGCAAGTCCAGGTGTGTGAAGGAGAGGTATCGCAGGTCCAAGTGTGTGAAGGAGAGGTACCGCAAATCCAGGTGTATGAAGGAGAGATACCGCAGGTCCAGGTGTATGAAGGAGAGGTACCGCAAGTCCACGTGTGTGAAGGAGAGGTAGCGCAGGTCCACGTGTGTGAAGGAGAGGTATCGCAGGTCCAAGTGTGTGAAGGAGAGGTACCGCAAGTCCAAGTGTGTGAAGGAGAGGTACCGCAAATCCAGGTGTATGAAGGAGAGGTACCGCAAATCCAGGTGTGTGAAGGAGAGGTACCGCAAATCCAGGTGTGTGAAGGAGAGGTACCGCAAATCCAGGTGTATGAAGGAGAGGTACCGCAAGTCCAAGTGTGTGAAGGAGAGGTACCGCAAGTCCAAGTGTATGAAGGAGAGGTACCGCAAGTCCAAGTGTATGAAGGAGAGGTACCGCAAGTCCAAGTGTATGAAGGAGAGGTACCGCAAATCCAGGTGTGTGAAGGAGAGGTACCGCAAATCCAGGTGTGTGAAGGAGAGGTACCGCAAGTCCAGGTGTGTGAAGGAGCGGTACCGCAGGTCCAAGTGTGTGAAGGAGAGGTACCGCAAGTCCAGGTGTGTGAAGGAGCGGTACCGCAGGTCCACGTGTGTGAAGGAGAGGTACCGCAGGTCCAAGTGTGTGAAGGAGAGGTACCGCAGGTCCAGGTGTGTGAAGGAGAGGTACCGCAGGTCCAGGTGTGTGAAGGAGAGGTATCGCAGGTCCAAGTGTGTGAAGGAGAGGTACCGCAGGTCCAGGTGTGTGAAGGAGAGGTACCGCAAGTCCAGGTGTGTGAAGGAGAGTTACCGCAGGTCCAAGTGTATGAAGGAGAGATACTGCAGGTCCAGGTGTGTGAAGGAGAGGTACCGCAAGTCCAGGTGTGTGAAGGAGAGGTACCGCAGGTCCAAGTGTGTGAAGGAGAGGTATCTTAAGTTTAATGTGCAACTTAGAATTTCAGAATGAACACTTCCTGTCTGACCATCACAATAAATCACGTACCAGTAAGACTGTGTCGAAACCTGAGCTGTCAGGTGTCTCGTGTGTTCGTCCCTCCAGGTGTTCCAGAGGAGGATGGACAGTTCGCTGAACTTCTACAGGCCCTGTGATCAATACAAGAAGGGCTTTGAGCTTCAGGACCATCATACAGCAGAAATTTGATTGTGGGCATGAGAGACTTCCACCAAGCGAACTGGCTAATTGTAGTTTCAGCGTTTGATTAAACACTTGGTTCAGATCACTAACTTGAGCTGCACAAATTAAATGAGGCAGGAATAAGTTAGTATACTGAACAACAACATTGAGCTCAAAGTTAAACTTATTGTTGTTATTTAACAGCACGGCTGGAACATTAATTCACTTCCTGGCGATGATGCAGCTACACTCTCTCATGGAATATGATAACAAAACAGGCAGCATCCTGCTGAACGATGGCTCGCTTGACTTCAGACAGAACATCAAATATTGACCTGAGGAGGACACAAAGTGTCAGTTTCATTACACAGAATCATTTTCTTAGTGTTTATCTTTGACTCCAACACCTGAACTGTTCCCTCTGACATTAAAAGCATCTTTTTCTAGAAGACAAATGTGACACAAGGGAGAAAAACACAAATGCAAACTCATCTCTCAGGAATGTGAGGAGAATCAATCGCCTGTTTATAGAAGTTTACCTGTGTTTCAGAAAGATGCAGATACATTCTAATTAATCTTTTGTAGAATGTGATGATTGAGACTTTAATACGAAGCTCATTGTTCCATCAGTTAACTTTTCTTTTCTTTTATAGATTACTAGCAGTGAAAACTGAGCAGTTATCAGATGAAATCATGTAAATACAGATAATTTTAAACTACACATACACAGGCAGAAAAAGAAACTCAGATTCATGTAATAAAAGAAAATTCAGTCTGTTTGAAGATGAGCAGAAACAGTTGTCACAAAAATATCACTTTCTCTCTTTCCTGTCATGATCTCCAGCTGTCACGATCTTATCAAGGCACAAAAAACAAGAAGCCTCACAACTACCTGGCTGTGTTGACATTAGAATATTTGTTCATTCAGTCCTGCATAATTCCTTGTTAATGTGTATTTACTGAATATAGATTTTCAAAGATACGCCTGTTGTGACGTCATGGTGCCTGCTGCAGATATAAGACGTGAAGTTGTGAGACTGTGACAGACTGAAGGAGAAGCAGCAGTTTGTCTCTGTTTCCTCTGAAGGTGAAGCCTCTTCAGTTCAACCTGCAGGTGAGTTCAGACAGGTGAGCATCTGACCAGGAGACAGATTGACTTTTGTCTTTTTGGGATTCTTCCTTCTACCCAGAATCACAGAATTAGCAAAAAGCTGAGCTGAAGGTTGTAAAAGTTTGGTCACGGTACAGTAATATTTGCTACACAGGCTGTGACTGTGACGACTGACGCCACATTTTTTTTGATGATGGTGAACGTTGCTCCAGCTGGACCCACTTTGGATGCAGTTTTGTGGGGAAGCTCTGACCGTCACTCCCTGTTGTGCTGAGCGTGGTGTATCTTCATGGGGAGTGACGGGGACGAAGCTTCTCTGCAGTCGTGCATCTGTTCTCTGATTTAATCCTTCTTGTGTCCTCAGAGCCTCAGACAGATCCACATCAGCCGGTATTACTTCCAGCAAAAACTGACGATGAAGGTGAGTCTGTGAACTGATGTCTGACAGATGTCAAAGTTCTGTCTCTGTGAAGAGGCTTGTGATGTCTGACTTTGACCACACCACCATGAAACTAGAAAACAAACAAATGACAACCTGTCCTGTGTTCAGCTGCTCTCAGTCGTCGTCCTCCTCCTGGCTCCAGCGCTCACCAGCGGCATTAAAAAGCATCCGAAGGACTGCAGTGTCATCCATCATGACAAGAGACAACGCAGTGGGGTGTTCACCATCTATCCTGATGGACCCAGGTCTGCTGTCCAGGTACACGTCCTCCTCTCTGGGTCGCAGGTTGACATTTATGTAAAGCAGCAGGTGTTTTCCTTTTGAGATGGACGCTGAGTCAGATCAGAGGATCATCAAATGTATGACCTGATACTTCCTGTAGTGTTTCATCCTGATCTCGTCCTTTCAGTCAGTAATCATCAGACATCAGCCTGTTGTGGCACACAGCCTCCTGTATACAGTTCAAACAGCTGTGACTTCACTAATGACTGACTGTGTGTGTGTGTAGGTGTACTGTGACATGGACTCACTGAAAGGAGGCTGGACGGTGAGTACCGAACTGAACTTCATCCAGTCAAAGCCCAGTGGTTTTCAACATGAAGCTCCCATCACAATAAATCACGTACCAGTAAGACTGTGTGGAAACCTGAGCTGTCAGGTGTCTCGTGTGTTCGTCTGTCCAGGTGTTCCAGACGAGGATGGACGGCTCGGTGAACTTCTACAGGCCCTGGGATCAATACAAGAAGGGCTTTGGGAGCGCTGCTGGAGAGTACTGGCTCGGTGAGAGACGGAACCAAACTAACCATCATGTGACCTCAAGAAATCAGGATCAGAACCACTGAAACAAAAATAAGACATTTAAACTCTGAGACAAAAGTCAGAACCGCCCCAACAATGTTGAAGTGGACCTCATCATGGTCCGTGTGAAAGTCACTGCTGAGAAAGAAGAAACATTAAAATGTAGAGTAAATTAGAGACTGTAGCTGAAGTCTGTGTGTGTGTGTGCGTGTGTGTGTGTGTGTGTGTGTGTGTGTGTGTGTGTGTGTGTGCAGGTCTTGACCACATCCACCACCTGACTAAAGGCCATAAAGTGGAGCTCCTGGTCCAGATGGAGGACTTTGAGGGGAAAACTGTGTTTGCTCGTTACACTTCGTTCTCTGTCGAAGGAGAATGTGACGGATATTTACTGAAGGTGTCTGGATTCATCAACGGAGGGGCAGGTCAGTGAGTCGACGGCGGGCTGTGAATCATTCTTTCAGCAGCACGAGACGTTGTTGATGTTAGAGAGTCGACCACGAAGCTCAGATGAGATCAAATATTCATAACGCAGCCAGGACCTCTGGACAGGGGACAAAAATTTAAACTTTCGTATATCGAGCGCAGTAAAACAACAGTCAGTTCACCAGCTGCCAGTAGTTCCATGTAGTTTATGTAGTATGTATTTAACAGTAGTTAAATAAATCAGAAGTAATGATTATGGATGGCACAATTAGTGGTGAACTAAAACATAAATATACATTTAATTGGGATGTGGAAAGGATAACATATCTTGGGATTAATATAACAAAGAATTTGGACAAATTGTTCACAATGAATTTTGATGAATTAATAAGCCAAATCAAACAGGACCTAAACAGATGGTCCATAATCCCACTCTCAAAATTATACAGATGAACATATATAATAATATTTCTGTTTCTTTTTAAAGCACTACCCATATATATTGTGTGGGATTTTATTATAAGGAAGTTTATGTAGAATGGCAGGAAACCAAGAATTAAAAAGAATTATCTTAAATTGCCGAAAGAAATATGTGGCCTAGACCTTCCAAACCTGCAAGCTTATTATCAAGCAGCACAAGAAAGAAATGTTAAAGTTTGGATGGGAGAATGTTCACATACAAAATGGAGAGAGATGGAAATAAACTGTGGAGATATACCATTAACTGTTCTCCCTTTTTCCAAATACAAAAAAATCATACATTGAGAATGGAGACAATAGATGGGTAGCTGCTACACTTAAGGTTTGGACGGAAGTCTGTCACAATTTAAAATTAAGTGAAGATGTAATTTTTCTGAGAGAAAAGGGGAGTGATCCAGACTTCTCTAATAGAATGGACCAAACGTTTAACATATGGACATCCAAAGGTTTATGTGAATTTGGACAAATGTTTGTGGATGAAGAAATGAAATCTTTTGAACAGCTATCGTTACAATATGGTTTACCCAAGTCTCATTATTTTCAATTCTTCCAAGTGAGAAGACACCCCAAATCCAAAGAAAATGTAAAAGTGATGTAACCTCAAGCTGTTGGAGGAAATGCAGGGAGCAAATAGCACACCACAGTCATGTATTTTGGTCATGTAAAGTTGTAGGTGGTTTTTGGGAAGATTCTGTTAAATAAATAAAGAGAACTGTCAAATATTTTTGGCATCTCTGTGAATAAAAATCCATTAGCTTCATTACTTGGAAAACTTCCAGAAAACATTAGGAAGAAAGTGTATATTTGTTTTTAATAAGAGTGGCATTAATTAAACAAATGACAAGAAATTGGTTGAAAGATGATAATTTAAGTAATCCCAAATGGAAGGATCTTGTAAAAGAGATATACGTAATGGAAAAAACAATGAGAATTAGAAATCAAGTCAATATTTTTGAAAAAAGATGGGAAAAATGGGTAAGGTATATAACAAATAATATCTTTAATGATTTGTAAAATATGTTTCTCATAGATATTACATATTTTGTCTTGCTTGTCTTGTATACTTGTAATCAACTACACATTGCCTTTGTTTCTGAATACAGGCAGATGCAACTGTAAGTAAGCACTCATGTCTTTGTTATGCATAGTTTCTGCATATGTTTCTGAAAAATGTATCCTCTGACTGAAACCTTATGTAATTATTTAAATTAGTAATTGGTATTTTTTTTAAATTTATTTTATCTTTTATTTATTTATTATTATTACTATCATTATTTTTTACTTTATCACAATGTCGGATTATTTTGTATTATGTTTTCGTTGTCTGTCTGTTAACTGAAGGAAAAAGATAATTTGAAAAAATAATAAAATAAAAATGTATAAAAATTATGATTAAATCACAACTGTTCCTTCAGTCCATCTGATGAATCCACATAGTTTTAGTCTGATGTTCAAAGTTTATATAAATTTACCAACACTGTGGTTCTTGTATGTGTTTCTCTAGGAGACTCCCTGAGTCATCACAATGGACGAAAGTTCACGACCTTCGACAAAGACCAGGATGCCTGGAGTGGGAACTGTGCCAGAAGTTTCCTGGGAGCGTTCTGGTACGGGGCTTGTCACCACGCAAATCCCAACGGGGTTTATCGTTGGGGGGCTGATAAAACTCTCTTTGCTGTTGGAGTGGAGTGGTACCATTGGAAGGGTTATAACTACTCCCTGAAGAGCATCAGGATGAAGATCCGTCCTGTGCACTAGATCTCCAGGAACATCGTACAGCAGAATATCATCAGCTGACCTCTTCAGTGATTTCTTTCTCTTTCTGTCATTAAGCATGTAATCTCTTAATGGGCCGTGTTTTCCTGAAACTGGTTCCCAGCACAGTCCAGCAGCACACCAACTCATGTTAGTGAACATCTGTGGTGTCTTGCAGCAGCAGCAGTTAGCAACAGTTAGCAGCAGTTAGCAGCAGTTAGCAGCAGCAGTATTGTGGTGTGCATTTCCATTCTAATGCTGCAGCCTGAACGTGTCATCCTGAGTGAGGGGTGAAGCTGCTGAACGTTTGGATGTAGATTTAATATTTTTAGAGTGAATAATTAGAAAACTGGTGCCGTCTGCGTTCCTTCAGAAACGTGGGCTCAAAGTGAACATAGGAGCTTATGAGGGAGTTGGTGGTCTGTGTGCTTCCATAGTTACAGGCCTGTGATCAGCACAACATTGATTAAATCAGGCTCAACACACAAATATGTAACATCCCAAATATTAATACACATCAGCAACGTGTCAGGACTTCAGGCTGAACTGGTGAACTGAGCCGCAGCTGTGACTCCCTCAGCTGGACTGCTGCTCCATGTGAGCCAGCAGAACCTTCGGCCCGTCAACAGTTAATGGATAAAGATCAACGTTTAGTCTCATGGTGTGTTCATCTCTGCACTGTCCTGATATTTGGTGGAGGGTTAAACTTTAATGTGAATCATAACCTGCTGTATGATGACAATAAATAAGAAGCTGAGCATCAAGCTGATGTGATCTGATGTCTTCATGTGCTCAGAGATGTGTTATTTCTGTCTCCTGACGCCTCCCAGTATGGGGCGCCGATTGTAAAGTTGTGCATGCACAACAAACCATGTTTAAAAAACATGTGAATTTTAAAATGTTACTTCTGACAGGTTTACAGCAGTATTAGTGAACTTTGTGATCTTTACTTCTCTTGTAAAAATATAATGTCAGTGTTAAATAAACATGTTTAATGTTAAATCTAAATCTAAATGTTAAATGTTAAATGTTAAATCTAAATCTAAATGTTAAATCTAAATCTAAATCTAAAAGTTAAATATAAATGCCAGCAGTGAAACAAAATATTTCCCTAATATGCAAATTCACACTTCCTGTCACAGGAAGTACCAAAATAAAAGCATGAAGAAAACATGGCTAAGTAGCACCACGACCCAAACCCGCCTCACCAGTGTTGCTGCGTGCCATGTACATAAAGACAAGCTAAACAGGGTAAAGAGAAAAAAGCTGGCTGAACAGTTTGTCTCCTGTGAGGAGGGCAGAAAGATCACTTTTGGTTCTTTGAATGAGAGGGAGCTGGTCATATGTTCATTGGTCAGTTTGTTTAATGTCACATTCATTGGACCATTTTATGTAATTGTAACCAACTGTAACCAATTGTTTGAGTATTTTGAGTTGGCAAAGTTTATGAGTTTGTGTAAATTAATTCAAATAAAAACAGGTAATAACATAACACACAGCCATTAGGATTCTCCCCCCACCAACCACATCCATCCCCCACACTTTTGAAAAGCTTGCTACGCCCCTGTTCATGATACCTTCAGTTCATTAAGAATAATCACTGTAAAGGGATCGTATGTTTCATGAGTCTGATTGTGAGACTGCGGTCTGACCCAAATTCAGAGCAGTTTCATTGCGATTACCGTAAATGTTAGAATATTTGCGCACCGAAAGAAATGGTGTGGCTGATTTGACCAAGCAAATCGTGAACCACGGCTAGCTGGACCGCAGCATAATGACGTCACCTGACAAAACAAAACACCTACAAACCACTGAGGGGCTGCTGAACCAGTACCAGTAGTGATGATTCACGACCTCTAATCTTCAGATCCACTGAGTGTATGTTTGTATTCCCCATCAGATCCAGCAGATGTAGACAGAGATCCACTAGGTTAACTCACAACTGAAGATAAAACAAACACTGACAGTCAAACAGTGTGAGCTGCTCCAACACACCTGCTCTGTGTTTACTGCCTCACCACCTACTGGGCAAAGAGGGAACTACATGTAAAGTGTCCCTTTAACAAAAGGCAGAGCCTGACAGTCATCTACATGACATACCTACAAGTTGTAAAGTCAGAGTTAGAACAGAGTGGAACTAAAGTGGCCTGTAAAGACGGACTAGTGAGTAGATGAGTCTCCGTGTTGCTGTGAGGACGTTTAATGTCCCCGACAACCTCTGTAGTCTCATTCAGACACTTGTTAGCAACCGCTAACTGTTGTTAGCACATAAAGAGCTTCAGGATTAAACTGTGTACCACAACCACACACCTTATTTCAAACAGGTTACTGAAAAGACATTAAACACACTCACAAACTGTGAGATGAGGGAACAGGAGGTGCTAACATGCTACTATATTCCAGCTGATTTGTCACAGCTGAGGGTCGACCACTCGAACTGTAATCACAAGCAGTGACTAGAAACAATACTTACTGCGAGGTAACGCAGTAAGCATTGTCTTTCGGGGGTTCAACAACACTTAAGAGGGTTGAATACATTTAACAGGCCATTGTTCTCTTGGTTGATGGAAGATGCAGCATGTGTCGGCCTGTTGGGTGCAGCTAAAGTTAAAATTGACCCAATCTGGATCCAGCGTATAGAAAGTCTGGGTCCAGATCAGATTGGGTCCTTGACTTTCCTGGAAACCTTGTGAGAAAGAATGACACGACAGCCTTTCCACATGACCAAGACTTTACTTCACAGCTCAGTGCCCATTGGTCCCGTACAAACACAGCATGGGCTCCAACAACCATCAGACTTTTTGCACTGTCAGCAGAATCAAAGCAGGTATAACTTCCTCTCATGGTTAACCCTGTTTTTCTCATGCATAAAAAACAGGCGTAGTGCCAACACATCGGAACAGAAAATTAAAGACTTGAAATGTATGCTTTGCTTGGCAAGATAAAAAATAAAGATGTCTTTATGGGAAATGATTCTATTATATACATTTCAGAGCATAAACAAAAATAAAAACACCCAGAAAATAGAATGATTAAAGCATGCCCATTGTCACACCATGAGGAGGCGAGCGGCGAGCTATTTATTCTCTGTTCACATCCAGCTCTTCTCTTCTTCCAAGACCATAATGAGTACAGGATATAGTGGAGACTTGTTTATCATATTAACATCATTTGGGCATTCAAACGGTCCAATTTAATCTTTTTTGGGCCTGTTTATCCCAACAGGAAGGGGAGGACTATATCAAATAATTTAAAGGTACAGAATTTGTACATGTTGTTTTCCCTCTACAGATTCAATGTATCAGTGATATACTTCACCATGCAATGTGATCTGAGCAGGGTACTGTCAATAGAAGAGTAATATAGCTGTGGGCAAGCTGGGAGCATTGTGTAAGGTGAGAGTCTCTGGAACCAGACTTGTTGGAGGCCATGATTCTCCGCTCCAGAAAGTAGTCAGATCGAGGATTGACCAGGAGCAGCAGACGTATCCATAGCACCATGGCAGCCACACTCCTGTACGACAGTCAAAATTACTGGAAGCCCATGAAGATAGTTCAGTAAGGTGTCCTTGGAAAATATAAGAGGTCTGTATACATGAAATGAATTGAAGGAGGTCATTGTAACATCACAGTCTTATATGGAATCAGGTGAGAACCTTTGAGGCGTAGCTTGTCCGAAGACTGATTATACACAAACATGTCTCAGCAACGAGTCTCTTTGTATTATCTAGCGGGCACCGCCTTCTCCCTGGCATTTGGCTTTCCCTTGGCTGCCCCGGCTGGTTTTGGCCTGGCTCTGGCGGGCGTGGTGCCAGAGGAGGTCTGGGCGGTGGCTTCCTGTGAGGCGCTGCGCCGCATGGTTGTTGTAGTCCTGGGCGGGAGCATGGGGACAGTTGGGGCTCGAACCGAGAGGGGCTGCCTGGACGGACATACTCTCTGAGGGGAGGGGCTGTCAGTTCTGCAGTGGGTGGAGCTAAGGCTGCGTCGGGTTCCAAACAGGACTCGGAGAGGCATTCGAGGGCTTCCGGATGGGGCAGGGGCAGCAGAGGGACGGGGACACGAGGAGGATGACCTGGGTGTGACTGGTTTGGATTTCCGTTGAGTGCTGAGAGTGCTTAGTCCAATTTTCTGATTCCTGTGGACAGAAGAGTACAGTGAAGGTGTTGTTTCTTTAAATTTTACTGCTTTAACATCAAAACTTTTCTACACTCAAAAAGATGAAAATAATCATACCCATTAGTGAAGGATGATGCTCCTTTGGTAATGGTGGAGTCTGGCATGCAAAGAGGAGAAGGACCAGCAGCAGCAGCAAGCCCAATTGAAGGGCTCTTTATGGGGGTGACAGGCCGAGGGATTCTGCTCCTGCACTCCTTGGAGCCTTGTTCCTCTGTCGTTTTGAGACGAGAACTCCTCCTGGACTCATCCGAGGTATGTGTGTCCTCCTCTGAGCCGGTGGTAGACAGAGTTTCAGAAGCCCTCCGACGCTCATCGTCCCCAGAAGATAATGATGACGACGTTCCAGACAGCATCCTCCTCCTCATCCAGCGACCCTGTTGCTTCTGGACCAGCATGCGTGCCAAGTCCAGCTGCCTGGCTCGCTGCTGAAGCCGAGCTCGAGCTGAAAGGGAGGAGGACTGTTCTGAACCAGAGTCCTCTTCAGATATGAGGACTGGGATTCTGCTTCGGATTCTGGGCTTTATAGCAGCAGGAAGTTCTGATTCAGTTGTCTGAAGCATGGCTGCTTCATTACTGGATGATGGCTGTATCTTAGGTTCCTGCACCAGAGCTTCATGTTCATGAACTGTTGACATGGCCTCTGGAACAGGCTCTAAAGACGGAGCCAGGAGAGCTGACGGACCTTTCTCAGTATTGGGCTGTTTGTCAGCTGGCGCAGTCTGATCTGGTACTGAATCCTCTGCAGTAACGTCTGCCATTGGTGCGTCTCCGTGCTCATGGGTGTCCTCATCTACAGCTGATGCCTTCATGATTGCCAAGACTTCCCGGTCACTGTCCTTGGCAGAGTGACCATTGGAAGACATGACATTAAGGTGTGATGTCTCTGCAATATGGATAAAAGTGCGCTCTACTTTGGTGAAGGGTGGTGATGCAGGAGCAATGGGAGTGGACGGCCTCAGGTCTGACCTGAGAGCAGGGGACAAACGGCCGGTCTCACCAGGTTCAGGCTGGCTTGCCTCCCCAACCAGCAAGCGGTCATTACGAGAAGGGAGGCCACATGGTGTGGCCAAGTCCTCGAGAACATGATCACCACCAGAGGGAGACTTGCGAGTGTCTCCGGGGGAGAAGAGGACCAGGGTTTTAGAAGCATCCTCAAGGTCAGGGTCTGCATCAGCAGCTGAGGCGTGCTCCCTCGGGCCCCTCTGGTCCTCGGCCATGAGTGTTGAAGGAGCAGCGTCTTGGCTACGTTCGGTGCTCTTCTGACTGGCCTCGCTGTTGGACTCACTCTTTGTAACATCATCATCCTTTGGCCCCGGAGGTTCTGGGACATCTTCGTCTGGCGTGGCAAAGCTCCGGCGCTGAGGCAAAGTACCGGTCAGCATGACAGTAAGGAAGTCAGCCCTCTTGGCCTGCAGCTGAGGAAGGATGTGGAAATGCTCCTTCTCATCACTCTGGCCTTTTGTCCGATAGTCAGGGGAAGGTGGCAACGGCATGCTCTGCTCAGTGGGCGACAACACCTGGAAACAATACAAAATCAAAGTATTACACCTAAATGCACATGGAACAAAAACATGGGTACATTTCACAATACTTTGACAATCAGCGTGTATGACAAAGTATGCAGTCACTCACACAATATACCAAAACAACTCAATGCTCGAAAATCTGGCAGTGAGGTGAGGCCTGTTGACACAAACCTATGGAAAAGGAAGTTTGGCAATGACCAGCTGACAAACACCAGCTTGCAACTTAGAGTGATGATGACTCTCTTCAAGCAGTTGGAACATTTATCACACAATTGTTCACATCCTGACAGAAAAGAAAAACAAGTGGTGATGTTTTAGAGGAAGGTAACATGTAGTAGCACCTTGCTAATGTTCGCTCTGTAAGAAAGACAGCAGGAAGGGATGTATTTTGCCCCCAAAACCATTTTAATGTCATTTTGGTTGTACACAAGCTTTTCAAGATTGTCTAGATTACATACATTGATATAAAAGGCACAAAAAAATGCATTGCAGAGTTTATCCTTAGACGGCACGCAGTCTGATATCGGGTGATTTTCAAGTGTTTCCCTTCATAAAGATTTAACATACAGCCTGTACATACATACTAAACCCGCTAATTATCATGCTATTAGAGATTAACTGCAAACCTAATGACTTTCTACATTTCTGTATATATGTACACAGTTATCATTTGGATTTACAAAAAGTTTAAAATACATGCTTTACCTGTAAATTATACAAGCAGTACTGTACAATCTTATAGTGATAGAAAAGAAATGTAACTGTATTGTACAGGCGAAAGACACTCACGGATCAACACACTGAACTCTCCTCCACACCTCCACATCAGAAACTCTGCTGTTATTGCAAAAACTTGAAAGGAACATTCAGGCATTTTAATGAAACGCTCTTGTTTTTGTCATCAGAGTCAGATGGGAACTGTACAGGACACAGTGTCAGTATTCCAGTATAGAGAGAGGACAAAGATGTGTTAACCTTAGCTTAGCTTAGTTTAGCATGAAGACTGAAAGAAAGGACTAGCCTAGCACCATCAAAAGAGAAGACAAATCTACTTCCCAACAACTCTAAAGCTGTCTGATTAACATGTTGTGAAATTAACAAATTTAGAAATAGAAAACACAACAAATAGATTAACGCTAGCTTCACTTCTGTGTGGTCAGTAAAGAAATATGTTGAGCCTAGCTTAGCACAAACTAGAAGCATGTTAAAGACACTAGCTAAGCTCAGTTAAACCTTACAGTGAAATAATATCCACAACTGCGTGATTTACATGATGCATCTTGTTTACTGAAGTGTTGAAGGAGAAACACAGTGCTAATGCAGTTAGCATTGAAGCTATTTATTAGCCAACACTCACTGGGAGCGGTGACTGAACAGAGCAGCTCAGCAGGCCTGAACTCATCGTCGGGTGGTGATTTGTTTTAGCTGACTAGAGAATGGATTGAAGACTAGTTTAATGCTAACAAGACTTGTGTTAAGCTGAGCTAGCAGTTTCCCCCTGCTTCCAGTCTTTGTGCTTAAACTATCTGAATGTTCCTTTGAGAATCAGCCGTGAGAGACACACGAGGTCCAAACTGATCTGATGAACAAAGTGGTGAATGTGGCGCACAGTTGCAACAAACTCAACATGGAGACCAGTGTTCACCTAGACACGAAGCAGTTTTGTTTTTTCTACAGACATGTTATCTATACAAATATCACCCTGTTATTCCATAAATATCAGCACTAACATATCAAATATGCAATAAAATGTATATCTGAGAGGAGCTTAACAATATCTTTTTAACATTTATATAATTCTACTGTGTGATTCATGAGGTATAGATGTTTTGTGGCAGACTGTGAAAAAGTTTTGTGGGACTCTTAAGCTAAATCATCTTGTTTTTCAAGGCTTCAAAGCTGCAGTAATGTTGATGGAAACAGCATTTTACTATTAATAAAACTTTCCCATAAATAGATTTTCTGGGGCAAAGATAACCAGCCTGCTACTGTTTACTATCACATGCACTGCAACAGATCACATATTTCTGATCCAATCTGTATTCCGGAAATCATTTTCGGGGTTATTTAATTTATTTGAGGTGTAATTCTTAAGAAATGGCCAGAATGCAAAGGTGTTTCCAAAACTATAGCTAAAAGTATAGCAACCAGCTGCCATTAGCCAATTAGCTCAGTTAGTTGTGGAGTTAAGTTGCCTTATTAGCTGACCAGAGTCGGCCAGGTCACGTACGACAGCAGGAGTCACTGAACTCTGAGAGCGACGGAGGTCAACATGAAGAAGACAGAAGACACAGTACAGAGGTGATTTACACTACAGAGGTGATTTACAGCAGCTCTGACCAGGACTTTGGCTCCAGGGACAGAAGACACACAGAGAGAGAGTCGGACATCATCAGCGTGGAGAGACAGAACATCTTCACATGTGGCTGTGAACTGAGGATTGATTTGGACCAAATCAGAGGAGACTGTGGAGACAAACCAGAACTGTTCTGGTGACTGTGACTCAGTTTGAGTCCAGTCTGAATGAAGTGAGTCTGACGATGAGTTAACGAGCAGATTAAATTGGTCCGAGTTCAGTCAGAGACAGAAACTTGAGTTCAGACGGTGGACGGTTGGATTTTTCTGTTTATAATGAAAATAGGGAGTCAAAATATTTCCTTTCTTCACATTTATGAGTTTATGTTGTTGATTATTAGACTCAGTAGTGAACTGAAGCTACAGGCTGTCAGACTGTCACCTCTGGAGTTACTCATTGGTGTTAGGTGGCTAGCTGGTTAGCATACTAGCTTAAGTAGACCGCTCTGTAACATAGAACAGAGACACTCTGTTGTTTCTTTACTCTGTTCATGTTGGTTCAGTTTTGAACGAACAAATGAAATTCTGGAAATGTCTTACAGATGGCTCCTTTAAATAAAGAACATGAGTAGCAGCAGTTTGACCAACATGACTCCAACATGAGTACATTTTCTATGTTCTCACAGCCAAAAGAGGCTCAATCATTGTATGTTTTTTGCACTTCATTAACCTTTTAAGCCCCAAGCCAATTTTCTAGGGTTAGGGGTTGAGGTTAAAAACCCCAATTAAGGGACCTTGGGGTTTATCCAAGTTAATACACAAGTATTTGCTCACTGCATCATAGTGAACACAAGTTGTTTGACATGAACAGTCGGCCTTACAAGTATTTGACTCTCACACTACATGTGATGGTTTGAAGAACCATTTCAGATCCTGGGTCTTATTTTAGTTGTTTTGGTCATAATTCCTCTGAACCACAATGATTTTAATGGTCTATTGACTGAAACACTGCTTCAACTTCAGGAAGAACCAAGAACTAAGCACCCTATAACAGAAACTCATGTCACTGTGTTGAACTCTACGGGAGAAACAGTCAAACTTCTGATATGAAATGAAAGACCTTGTCTCTTAAGTGTGCTCTTTGATTTCATATCAGAAGTTTGACTGTTTCTCCCATACACTTCAACACAGCTGACACCACAGTGTCTAACCCCACAGTCTCAGTGGCGTGAGGATGCTTCCTTCTGTTTTAGTTTCCTTGGACAGTTGTAGGAAGTAGCTCTTTAAAATTTGCAGACTGTCTACTCGAGACAGCTTCTCATTGGTTTTGTTCTTCTGCAATGAAGCAGTAGAATCAAGTCTTCACAAGGCCGATGGGAATCATGTACACAACTCAGCTCCTTTATTCAGGAACTGTTGTCTCAAACAGCCTCCTGAACCCATGATGCTGCCAGACCTCCTCCAATCACAACCAAACACTGAGGTTAAATGTTCAGATGGACACTGCAGAGCGAATATGTGATGGAGGATGAAGAATCTGTGACTATCAGCTGCTTCTCATCACGTTAACGTGTGGACCTGACAGCTCTGATCCGTGAGTATCTCTAGTAGCGGTGAAAATTATTTACAAAAGAATCACAGACATTTTTCAGTCAGAGGTGTATATTCACTGTGGATTTGTTGTAAATACAGTACAGTGCTGTTTTCAGTCATTTACAGTCAGAGGTGCATGTCGTACAAACAGTAGATCTCATGCAAAGAGTGGCGACAGTCTGTAAACAGTCTTTTTGTACGACACATCATTAATGCTGCAGATCTTTTTTTTTCTTTCTTTTTTTTTTAAACTGTTGTCAGTAGAGTGAGCGCACTCGAAGCTCCCCGCCGCTCGCTCTGAACTGAATGTGGCATTGCGTTCATGATGACACAGGACAAAACATTGACGTGTATCAGTGACAATCTTGTACGGTAGGTGAATCATTTTGCAGATGTGCAAAATAAAGTTCTGATTTAGCAGCTAGTCCACTTCATACATTCTCTAAGTGGTTATAGTGTGACGTTATGCGCAATATAAAACAGGCAGGACGTCCTGAACTCAGCATGAAGCAGCATGAAAAACAAAGTCTGGACGTCGCCTCGGTGCAGAGGGACGTCTCCTGCTCGGGCTGAGCCAACACCAACGCCTCGAGCTTTATGAAACAGCAAGTGGTGCATATTTACTTAATGTAGCCCTTTAACAAACTGAGAAAGCAACCGTTTGGCCTTCATTGCACAAAATGGCCGTCCTAGCTAACTCATGTAGCCATATTTTGGAAGTGCACTCCCAAAATGTCTCTGGCATGTCCGACTAGTGGAACGACAAGTATCACAGAGCGCTGCTTTGGTCCGACATTAGCAGCAGCCTGATATTCAGTCTAAACAGCTCCGGAGACCACAAACCAAAAATTAACTAAAAGTGTTTGTAGATTTTCTACTGAAAGCCTCCATCTCTCAGGACAGAACAGACCTTTAGAGGACAAAACATCTTGTTCAAAATACTGAAGCTTGTCCTGCAGACACTGAAGAGATGGACCAGTCAAACCTTTTCCATCCTCCACTGCAATCTGATGAAAGACCCTGAACACAGCAAATCTTCTCCAACTCATCCATTAACTGTTGGTCACAAACACTCACCGGCTCTTACTTTGTTTAAGACTTTTGTTTGAATCAGTCATTCTAAAGCACACAGACACCATGAAGACGGTGATTCCAACACCTGAATGTTTGAGGCGACACTTAAACAAGCTGTCAGTGTCTGTGTCAGTGCCTGACAACCTCCTCTTCTCAAACAAACTCCTGGGATTTGGTTTGTTTCAGGGGACTCAGTCAAATGTCCACACATCAGTTAAAACTGAAGCATTTCAAGTCTTAGCACATTTCTGGGGATTCGTAGGACTTTGGGTAAAACTCTGGACATCCATCAAAGTCTCCAGTCTCTGATTCTCACAGCTTACTCGCTGGATGTGAGATGTTGATTGGATGGTGTTTCGTCCTGAATGTTTCCACTGAGTAGGAAAATCTCTGGTGGACGTCTTTTTAACGTCGACAAAGACATCCACTGGAGAGCAAGAAGTGTTTTGAGGTCTTTCAACGTTCACTACTGATGTCGTCAGAACCTTTGAACATTAACCTTTCTGATGAAGGCTGGATGAACAAAACATGATATTTAATAAATCTGATGAGTATCTCTCCTCATAAGGTAGAGTAGAGGTTGAGGTTCAGGGTTTGAATCCTCGCTGTAGTTTCTGCAGCATGAAGTTAAATTTGGCTTCATGAAAACTTTCATTTTGAACCACAAGAAGTTCTTTAAACGTCTGTCACTGAAGTTGAAAATACGTCTAACATTACAGTTTAGAGACTTTAACGTTGAACCCTGTAAGGACGTCACATGGACGTCAGCAGTGAACGCTGAAAAGACGTTGATGAACCGTTAAGTGGACGTCGTCGTCTGGAGGTTTCTGCTCAGTGGGTTGGATGTTTGTTGTTCACTCCAGAGTCTGAAAGAGCTAAATACAATTGATGACAGCAAAGGTCCAAAGAATCTTCGAGGCAAAAACTATTTCAAAGTGGAGACACAGTAACGGACTTCTACTAAAACCAACCAGTAACATGACAGCGTCCAGTCGGTCCACGCAACACTGATCCGCGTACATTTACTGTGCATGCCCTTAAAACAACTGCACTGATTTTAACATCATTCCATCTCATTCAATGTGAAATGGAACAATTAGCGGCGCACTGCGCTGTGACATGATCGCTGGTTTGTGTTCATTTCTGACATTAATTACATTTTATTCCTGCTCATCTTTTTTCTTCCAGGCAGCCAGTTTTCAGATTATCTTGCAGAAACCAACTTCAATCTACTGCTGAGAATTCAGCTCAGAAATGTTTTTAATATATCTCATCTTATTTGTTAGCAGTGAACCTGTGGATTTTCAGATAACTATCAGTGATCCAGTGATAGTTGTCAGAACATCTGCAGGTTCACTGCTAACAGGAAGTGCTGACAGCTGATTCTGCAGAGTTTTCCTGAACCTCTGATGATGTAAATATGTGAAGTTTCAGAAGTTTAATGTTTAATTTCCCGCCTTAGATTTTCAGGAAGCTCTGAGAAAATGTGAAAACTGCACACGCATCCTCCAACACAGTGTCGCTCAAACATCAACTTGGTTGGTTCTGATTGGAGCAACTTTAAGAACGCTTCATGTTTGTTCAGATTTCATGACACTGTGAAACCAACAGCTGCCTGGAAGAAAGAAACTCCCTCCAATAATGAAAAGGGAGATGTAAAAATGTCTGTTTACAGAAATCTCTCTTTTTTAATCACTTATTGCATCTGAGTTTTGCATCCATACAGTGAGACCCCAACCCGGCCCGACCCAGCCCAGCCTGGCCTGACCCGGCCCAGCCCGGCCTGGCCTGACCCGGCCCAGCCCGGCCCGACCCAGCCCAGCCTGACCCAGCCCAGCCCGGCCCGACCCAGCCCAGCCTGACCCGGCCCAGCCCGGCCCGACCCAGCCCAGCCTGACCCAGCCCAGCCCGGCCTGACCCAGCCCAGCCCGGCCCGGCCCGACCCAGCCCAGCCCAGCCTGGCCTGACACAGTCCAGCCTGGCCCGGCCTGACACAGTCCAGCCTGGCCCGGCCCAGCCCCCTCTCCAGTCAACTCAGTGATAAAGTGCAACAGTAAAGATCAGCGTTCAGAACACAGTTATGGAAGAGGAAGCACGACGAGCCCACAGAGACCACAGACAACTCATTCAGTATCACAGCTGATAACAGAACCAAACCAACAAGACCACCTGAACCTCCCATCTAATGGACCTTAAAGTCAAGAAGTCCATACGGATGAAAAAGGGTCGACCTCGTCCTCTGGAAGACCAGATTTAACTCGAACACCAACAGGCTCCTGTAACCTCGTCCGGCTGTTTCTGATCTTCTGACTACATTTTCTCATTGTCTTGATCTAATTGTCTCTGACAGAAACACGCAGCGTTGGATAACCAGACAATAAAATCCTGATCTCAGGATAAAGATGGTGTCGCAGCATTATGCTACTCAGCATTCTGCTACTACTCAAAAACTGAAGTAGCTGGAGACCAAAGAAACATCAGATGTCTCCTTCCAGCTCATCTGTTTGGAGACATCTCATGTTTTTATGGTTGTTATTTTGGCTGAACTGCTCCTTTAAAAAGGTGCAATATGCAAGAACAGGGTAACTGTGACTGTAGCTGCTGTTAGCTACTCAGACAATGGGAGTGTCGAGGGTTTACCTGTTAGCACAGGAGCTCTGCAGCGGGACAGGACATGGCTAACTTATTAGCATGCCGACTCATGTAGATATCACTGCAACTTATACATAAAGGTCTTCAATATTAAATTAACAATGCTTTCTTTTCTCTCTGTGGGAAATATTTGCTAATTTTTTCATTTTCCAACCAAGATTCTAACATATTGCACCTTTAAAGAATAGGTGAGAGGCTAAAGTCAAGCTAGCAGCTCAGTGAAGATGTACTTAAGCTTAATGCTAACATCAACATGCTAACATGCTCACAATGACAATGCTATTATCTCGATGTGTACCAGATGTGTGTGTGTGTGTGTGTGTGTATATATAGATATCATGTTTACCCTCTTACTTTAGCATGTTAGCATGCTAACATTAGCTAAGTGTGAATGTCATCAGCTCTGCAAACCAAAGAAGAAGATGAAAAGTTATCAGGATGAACACTCCATCATCTGCCCGACACACTCAAAACCACTGATGTCAACCTCGCGGTGGCGCTACAGGACGAGTCAGGATTAGCCAAAGTGAGACGGATTCGTCCTCTGGGGATCATGAACGCCTGAAACACATAAAGATACTTCAGTCTCAACCTGAACACTGACAGAGCGACCAAACACAAGAAAACAAAGTCTTCAAGAGCCAATGAGCCCGACGACAGACGACAACATGTGTGACGCCTCAGTTCCCATGATGCTCTCTGTCGTGCTCAACAGCTCCTACACACTGAGAGCTCCGCCTCCATCTGAGCTCCTCGACCAATCAGAGACATTTTAGTAGATCCAAAGTGTCACATTGAAGACGCAGACTGACAGCGGCCGCGTGCTCCTTCTAATCGTTCTGAGAGCAGAAACACGTTTGTTTCAAAATCAAACATTCAGCAAATAAATCAGGAAAATAAATCAGAAACTCGAGTTCAGCAAGAAAATAACAAAGTCAGAAGTCGTCACAGAACTTTAGGTTAGGGTTTATTTTTTGTGATTTGAGAGTTTTGTTTGTTTTTGCAAAAAAAAAATGTATATGGTAGTTTTTACAGTTTAAAGGAGCAGTCTGTAGATTAAAGGTTCAGTCTGTAGTTTTGTTGAACAAATGTTAATGAGCAGAGAAAGATCCTCATTGGCTGATAAAAATACTGACATTAAAGGACGACACAATTTATACCCTTTAACTGTTTATATGTGGTGGACCCTGCCACCTCTCTAGATTCAGACGGTGTTTCCTCTGAGAACAGCTTGTTTGGGTTTTTACCTCATCAATATTGTAAAAGTTTAAATTTGTCCTCTAAAACTTGAACTACTCCTTTAAATGTTGTGTAAACCTGTCTGTTTGTTTTCCATCTTGTGTTTTTGTGAATCATTAATAAGAAACAATTATTGTGATGTTGTTCGTTAGTTGTGTATTCATCCTGTGAGCTGTTGTTGGGTGGTTTCATGATTTGTCCATGTGTCATCTGTTGTTGTTGTTTTTTGATTTTTTTTTTTGTAAAACTGTTTTCTTTTTCTTTTAGTGTGAAATATTTGGACTTCAGGGCCACCGTACTTCTACCCAGCACAGTAACAGTTTTTGCCATTGAGGCTTCAGGAAACCTTCTCACAGACAAACTGACACTCCTCCGGTCACACACAACATTTAATGAGGCCGGACTCAGAGCGAGGCGAGTCGGATCACTGGTTTTGTGTCGGTGAAGACGTGTTGTCGGTGTCGGTGTATTGCTCGGTGGACGGGATGATCGGAGGGAACAAGCCGACTCCAAAGTCTCGGTGCGAAAAAAAAATGGATCGCCGGGACGACCTGCATTCCTGGACGATCGCTCCTTCACTTCAGCAGGAAGCAAAAAGTTTAAATAAATAAATGCACAGACGCGTAAAGCTTAACAGTCTGTTAGCAGCCTCGCTCCGGTTCTGTCCTCTTCACAGCGACCCGGAGAACTCTGCAGTTCACCTGGTTCCTCCAGGCTGACGGGTCTGTGCAACTCCAGCTGTGCAGAGAGGCTCCGCCCACTTTATTGCATGGTAAACACTTCCTGTCGTCAGCTCTTCTTCTTCTGCTGTCTTCTACTGTGTGTGTGTGTGTGTGTGTGTGTTTACCAACACAGCGGTACTGCTGTGTGCCAGTAATATGGCTTGTTGTGGTTATTATCTGGCTCTCAGTTTCATATGAGTGTGTGTGTGTGTGTGTGTGTGTGTGTGTGCAGAGCCTGCTGCAAATGTTTCAGTTCGTCTCAGACAAAATGTTTGTTAATGGCTGAATGAACAGTTTGATTCTGAGAGAGTCTGATGTGTAACATAATATAGAATCTGATCAAAATGTATTTCAGACGTGGCGTTTTGTTAAAAACGATCAGACGAGTGTTGTTTGAATACAGAATGAAGAAACACAGTGAGAGAACAGAACTCTGAACACAGGAAGACACTGATTTCAAAATAAAAGCGTAGTCTTGTACTGTTTCATGCTGTGATGATATTAACGAACATAACGATGTGTTTACATCATCCAACACGTCTCTGGCACATTTACTGAACATAAATCAGATTCACTTCAGATTGAAGAGCAAAACTGAATGATTAAAATGATTGTTAGACGTCCTTAATATTTTACAGTTTACTGGGAGGGCAGACTCTGCGTGTGTGTGCGCATGTGTGTGTGCGCATGTGTGTGTGCGTGTGTGTGTGCGTGTGTGTTCTGAGTCCGTCTCTCAGCTGCTGTTCTTGTTCATGAGCTTGGCTAACATCTGCTGCAGCTGTGTCCTGGACACGTTCAGGACCGAGTGTCTGCTCCGTGGGCTGCCGGGCGTCGGCAAGGTGCCGGCATGTCGCCGCCGGGGGGTGGCGGTGATGTGGGCGGGGCTACTCTCGGCGGAGCGGCTCCTCTGGATGAAGCTTCCTCCTCCGTGGGGATACTGCTCCGTCTCCAGGGTGGAGGAGGAGAAGACGTAGGAGGCCAGCCTCCTGAGCTGATTGGGTCGGGGCTGGTGCCGGTCCTCTTCCAGCTGCAAACAGACCAATCAGAGAGAAGGAAGGAGGAGAGGTTAATGAGCAGGAAGCAACTCTTTATAATAAATAAATGCTTTATTAAATGTTTCCTATGGCTACGTCCCAACACTCTGATTGGACCTCCTGCCCTCGTCTCCTTCCTCTCCCTGACCAGACGTTAGACAGGAGAGAGCTGATTGGTGCTCTCTCACATCTAAAGCCTGCAGCTGATTGGTCAAAGGTCGTGAGGGGAGGAGCTCGGGGAGAGAAGCTGAGGGAGTGTTGGAGTAAATCTGGCACTCTGTCTACAGTTACAGCTAGCTACCAAAAAGTTAACAGACAGTTGAATAGACTGTTAGCTGAGTGGGTTGCCAGATTGGTCAGACTAGCATCCCTCTAGCTGGACAAATGTCCCCCACAGAAGAAGCACTTTAAAAGGACACAAAGTCACCAGCACGAACACGTCACATACTGAATCTCTCTATCTACAACAGGCTGAGCTTTTCTCTTCTGAAGGAACAAAAGAAATGAGCACTGGAGATGCAAAAAGAAAACAAGGGAACACAAAAGAGAGATGAAGTCATCAGGCACACGAAACACAGACACACGACGGAGGAAATAAAAGAGGGAGGAAAAATGTGTGAACAGAAGGAAGAAAAGGAAGAGGAGGAACAGAAACTGAGTGAGAGAACAGAGGTAAAGGACTATTCCTAAACTGTGCTTACCCCGAAACATCACTTTATTTCTTCTTGTGTTGTCCCAATGGCACCCTCGCTCTTTTCTCTCCTCAGGCGAGTCAAACTCGACATACTGTGTACTTTTAAAGCGATAGGTTGGGGGCAAAGGCGTCAGGAGTTATGTGGAGGGGAAGAGAGTTGGAGAGGAGTAAAAAAGAGAATGGCAGTTCCTCGATGGCCGCTGGCGGCGGAGCGCTCGCTCTGAGTCTAGCGGTGTGATCGAAAAGCTAAAATACCACTAAACACGACTTTGTGCACGGACAAGGACTTAAGATAAGATGTGACACTGCAGGTGGAGTGAAGTGTCAGCGGTGATGCAATAACGTCCAGCCTGTGAACAGCAGCCACCAAAGTACGGAAGGTCTCAGAGCTGACTGATTAGTGAGTAAATGAATAAAACAATGAGTGCATAATTAAAAAAAAATGAACACATGAACTGAAGGAAAAAAGCGACGAAGGAAATAAATCAAGAAGAGGATCAATAATCAGCAATCATGAGGAAAATCCTGCTGGAGGAAAATGAAGCCCAAAGGTTTTAAAACAGAAGACGTTAAGTCGTCCACATTCACGTTCATGGAATCGGCCGTGCAGATTCAGACACGGTGATCCTGGTGACCTCTGACCTCTCACGCCTCCATCACACGCTCCACACAAACACACAGAAACAAAACAAAACTCTGATCAGACGTCCTGAAGCGTCCTGATCTCCTGCCGTCTGTCGCTGCTGCACCTTCAGTCTGAGATGGTTTCTAACGACGTTTTGATGCCGTTTCATTTGTTTTTCATGATTTAGCCCTAAAAAAGTTTTAACATGTATCAGTTAGTTTCTTTGAGTCATTTTCAGCTTTTATTTAATATGATCAGAAGTCCTTAAAGATAATATGATACTACAGTATCACACTGAGGCTCGTCATCCGCAGAACTACCTGATGCTAACACCATTAGCTCGGCAGCTCCAGTGAAGACTTCATGTTAACAAAGGTGTAAATCTGGTCTGAGGTCAGTTGTGATGTGACTGCAGACTGTTTGGAGACATCTGATGTTTCAGTGGTTGTTTCTCTGTTTTAAATCAAGTCTCAGCTGCTTCAGTTGTTTAGCAGAATCCACAAGAAACACTCTCCTCACATGTGCAGAACCTGCCGTGGAAACATCATGTTTTAAGTTCTTTTCAGTACTTCAGTGATCCAGTGACAGTTTTCACTGCTAACAGGAAATGCTTACAGCTAATTCTCCTAAGTTTTAATGGAGTTTTGGAGCCTTTTTTTTGTTTTTTTTGGTTGTTTTTTCCATTTTTAAACAAGTCACCAGCTACTTCAGTTGCTGAGGACTGACTTTGGAGAACTGTTCCTTTAAGAATATCAGTGTATGTTAGGAGGATATGATAATGCATTAACATCTTTCAGGACTTCTGATCATATTAAAATAAGGGTAATGACTAAATATTTGGATTTTGGGTGAACTGTTCTTGACCTGTTTTTGTCAGTGTGTGTGTCGTGTCCAGGTGAACCAGGTGAACCAGGTGTGTGTTTATGACCAACAACATAAAGTTCCCATGTTTACACCTGATAGTCAGACTGGCTTTGATTTTGATAAAGACCCAAGTTTCTCTTTAGTGAGGCATCTTTAACTCATGAACCATCAACAGCTCATGTTGAGCTGTGACCTGCTAACTGCTGCTCACTTTACTCTGAGCTGTAGAAACTAGCTGCTGGTAGCAAGTAGATCAGTTAGTCAGTTTAATGTCTGAATTCCGACGATTTTCTCTGAATTTTTCTGAAAACTTTTCTCTTCTCGGAATTCTGATATTGAAGTTTAAAATCTGAAACAAATCTCAGTTTGAATGAAGAATGAAGAGTCTGACAATGAGTTAACGAGCAGATTAAACTGGTCTGAGTTCAGTCAGAGACAGAAACTTGAGTTCAGATGGTGGAGGGTTCTGTCATAACATTTCCTTTCTTCACATTTATGAGTTTATGTTGTTGACTTATTAGACTCAGTATTGAACTGACTGCTTTCACATCTCCAGCTGAAACTACAGATTGTCAGACTGTCACCTCTGAGATACAGAGGGCCGTAAGGAGGCTAGCTGTTAGCATGCTAACTTCAGTAGAACACAGAAGGTTAGCTCAGTTTTTAAATGTTATAAACTAAAACTTGGTCCAAACAAAAACTATGTTGCTTATAAATAATAATTAATGAATCAACTAAAGCAGACAATTACATTTAAGTTGTACAAGCTCAAAAATATTAAAATGATTAATCCACTTTGAAAAGTCATGCGGTCTCGTCTTTGCCTTCACCAGCACCACCGTCATCATTATACTAATATGATTCATGCTGCTCTTAAGAACATTTCTGTTCTGTAGGTGGCGGTAACACACGGTAACACAGGGTAACGCTAGGTTACGCATGGTAACACGGTAAAAAAGACAAAAGAAGAGGAAGATGCAGTAACCATCTCGCTAACACAGTATGATGGAGGAGACTAGGGTGCAACCCTCATCATGTCGACAGTGAACACATGAAGCAGATTACAATAATATCGTTATCGTGAATTCTTTTGGCAACAATAATCCTGTCAGCACAATCAGATGAAAAACAGCATGCAGAAGCGTCTAAAAGCTGCTGTGTTATATTTCTCACATCAAAATCCCAACAGTTATGATTTGATTGACTTCCCCAAATACTGAACGATAGTAAGAGAGATCTGTTGCTTCAGAACGCCACTGACCCATCCCGTCAATATATGTCTGTCTGTGTCATCACAGGTAAGTTAATGATGTCACTGAGTGAATGTCATGTGAGCTGATTGTGTCTGTAGATGGAAGCAAATCTAAAAAGAGTCTTTGTAAAGTTGTAACTACAGTTTTAACTGTGAAGAAATAAGGGCCGACCTTAAAACAGCTGTGTTTAGAATGGAGTTTGGTTGAGCAGTGAGTCAGTGGACAGAGGCTGATATAAACTGAGCTGTTTCTGGTGATGAAGCTGGTAAACAGGCACGTTTTCATCTCCTCTCAGCTCGGAGTCAACTCATTAAACACACAGAGACACAAATGTGTAATCAGATTACAATAGTCTTCTTAGTACTGTACCATAGGCAACTGGACTTGTTTCAGTTTACTGAAGATGTTTCACCTCATGTCCAAGCTTCTTCACTTCTAACTAACTGCAGGGTAGTCGCAGGGTTTTAAACGTATGAGTAGGAGTGTCCTTACATAGTGTGGGAGTGTCCTTACGAAACGTGGGAGTGTCCTTACACCATATGGGAGTGTCCTTACAGAGTGTGGGAGTGTCCTTACAGAGTGTGGGAGTGTCATTACAGAGTGTGGGAGAGAGAACTCAGTACAGGAATGTAGGTGGTAATCTGTGATGTCATAGTCTACCTCTTCTGTTAAAAGACGGTCACTCCAGTTTGACGCAGATTCTTTTACTCATCTTTCAAACCATCTGTCTTCTCTGGACAAGATGGACAAAATTACATTGTTCTCCTCAAAGGAATGATTCTTCTCCTTCAGATGTAATTGGTAAGGATACTCCCATACAGGGTTTAAAACCCTGCAACTCTCCTCCAGTTAGTTAGAAGCGAAGAAGCCTCTTGGATGAGAGATGAAACGTCTTCAAGAAACTGAAACAAGTCCAGCTGAATATGATACAGCACTTAGAGGTACTAGAACCTGGAAGAGCGTTCATCAACATTGTAGAGTCTTAATGATGCATGATAGATGGGCTGGACATGTAATAAGGTAGTTGTGTGTCAGGTTGGTCCACTGTGATCCAGACCGGGACTGAACAGACACATCATCACTGTTTCTTTGTGTTTATATAGAACGACGCTGAACACTGGTCACCATCACATGTCTGTCTGTCTGTCTTATTGTGATGAGTCTGTATCTCGTCTTGTCCTGGTTCTGAATGCTCATCATAGTAAAGTGATGTCATTTTATGAACCCTGAAACTGTTCTACCCGTTTCATTACTCGCCTTCATCCACTTTTACATTCATTATATCCACATTTGCTGACGACACCATGGTGTTTAATCCAAATGTTGAGGGGATTTCAAAAGATTGACATTTATATTGTTTGTCCTGATATAGCCTAAAAACACCATGATGCCTGGCCCGCCCTCCAGCTCTCTGTCATCACCCTGACACCAGACCACAATTCGTCCTGCAGTGCGGTGGCTCTGGATCGGGGTCATGATGGATTGCAGGACTGTTTTATAAGGTGTTTGTAATTTTGACCCCCGCCCACTACAGATCCTGTGGTCACACAGACACCTTTGATACCGGACGTTTCTGCAGAACCCTGAATAACATCCAGTGACTTAATGACCTCAGGACGGCTGAGTCAGGTCAGAGGAATACAACACGTTTGGACTCTACAGCACCTGATTCAGGGTAGTGCTGGACAAAATATGGCTGAACAATTACTCCATACAAACTCCTGCATGGTAGACAGACTTGCTAAATCTACTCACCCATCCACACCTCCACCTCCACACCTCCACATCCACACCTCCTCACATCAACACCTCCACCTCCACACCTCCTCACATCAACATCTCCACCTCCACACCTCCTCACATCAACACCTCCACCTCCACACCTCCTCACATCAACACCTCCACCTCCACACCTCCTCACATCAACACCTCCACCTCCTCTGACTCCCACGCTGATCGTGGCATCAGATATAAATCCTGAGGATCCAGTGAGGACGTTGGATCTCTTGGATGTTCTGTCACAACCTGACCTGACAGGTGCAATGTGTGAGTACATCCACCATGTTGGACAGCAAGCTACGGGAACACGACTTGGACAAATCTACAGTCAAACAGAACTGCAGAAATTTCTGATGACAGCTTAAGATTCTGGTGATGCTCACTGATGATGAACATTTCAGACGGGACTGCGTTGTTCCTTGATGCAGCATGGCATGTTTTCTGTGTGATATCTAGATACACTATACTTTTTTGCTTTGAGACACACTTTTCTGAACTGTTTGAGAGTAATGTAAGAGAAAAAACTTCAGCTTTTACTGTAGATCTGAGGTTTGTCCAAGTCGTGTTGCCGTATCTTGCTATCCAAAATGGCCATGCTTGCGCATGCAGCACTCCCATCAGGAAGTGACGGGGTTGTTTTTCAGTCCTGGTTCCTCGGCAGTAAATTTCCTCTTATACATCATCATGAACAGACTTACAGAACAATAAATCTGTGTGTGTGTCTGTGTGTGTGAACATGATTAAACACAGCAGAACAACAGAAGATGAGAAACATCATTGACATCCTGACAGAAACATTGTTAAGGATCAAACAGCCGCTGTGTCTCATTCACTCCTTCAGAATAAAACGATGGTCCAAACAAAAGACAAAAAGCAAGAAATGGAAACGATTCACACTCTGACAGCAGCTCCGCCCACACAGCTGATCGGTCATACAACTGGGCTCATGTCACAGGCAGTCAAGGAACCATCAGGGCTGTGAGCTCAACCAGTCAGGTCGTCTCTGAAACTCACTCACTTTAGGTCGAGTCAGCTCTCATGTATGCATGCTAAATATGAAGCCAGCTAGCTTAGCTTAGCATAAAGAGTGGAAACAGCTGGCTCTGTCCGAAGCTGATAATCCAACTTCCTCAGCTCTAAAACTCAACCATCACCATGTTGCCGCTGCTTTGATGTTCTGTATCTGAATCAGAGATGTAAAGATGCCGTTGGTGATGGTGACAGTTGTATTGTTAAACCAGCCAGGCTAGCTGTATCCACTATTTATGCTAAGCTAAGATAGTCTAATGTCCCGCCATGTTTCAAGCTAGCTTCTTTTTTCTGTAGCATCTGACTCAATACATTTCTCAGCAGGGATGGGTATCGAGGACTGGCACCAAAAGGTACCGGATTGGTCAGAACTGAAATTATGATTCTGCAGGTGTTAACGTGTCGTTAATGAATCCAGAAATACTGCAGCTTATCAGCGTCTGTTGATGACGACAGCTTGTTTATTTTCTGAGCTCTCAGTCATGGCCAACAGCACAAAGTGATCAAAAGTGACGGGATTCCAGAAACTTACATTACACTGAGCACACGTTGTACAATAACTTGACTATTTTACCTCATCGAGTCATTTTTCATTTGTTCAGGTGTCAAAGTCAATGTGCAGCATTATTTTAACGAGTTGTGTTTATGGGATTCTGAGGTATCTGATAAATACACCTTGTTTTTTGCCCAACATTGCTTCTTATTTGGAACATGAACAGTGTTAATCTGGATTCTTTTGTTCTTTCACATCTGTGTGTGTAAAAGAAACCAGATGTTGTTGCATTTTTGAGCGAGGAAGAAATGCGATACACACCTCAAAGAAACGCGAAAACGTAACATCCTTCACCTTCTAGATGAAAGGAAGTATAGAAATGGAGAAACAGTGTGGAAAGTTTCACATGGACACAGTAGAAAATAAATAAAGAGTTCACGTCATGTACTGAATCATGTAAACTGTTCACCTGATCCACCTCAGCTCCTTAAACAGATCCCATCTTAAGATGACAGTCACATCCTTCTTTACATCTTCTCATGTCATGCTGACATTGATCGGCAGTCTTAGAATCGATACCCATCCCTGTTTCTCTGACACATGTTTTGTTTATAAAGATGGAACTCTTCCGTCCACATCTGGAGCTGAACGAGGTTCGACCAAAGGAGTGGACGGAACAATCTGAACACCTCACATGAGGCTTTGATAGCAATCTACTCATCTACTGCTGCTGGAAGTGTTAACGTGTCAGACGTAGAGACGTGAGTTAATGCAGATGCTGTGAATTTTCTCTCCAGCTGGAATCAGTCAGAGGATCTCTGCTGCTGCTGCTGGTGGAACCGAGCGACTGCGTGTGACAGATGTTCAGCTGCAGGATGGAGCTGCCTTGAACCTGCAGACGAACTCCAGCAGGATTCCTTCTGCACGGTCACATCCTTAAAGGACAAATCCAGCATTGGTCCAGACGTTGAGCTCGGTAGCTCGGTGTTCTGTCTGGACTATGAACCTGAGAATAAATGAAACCTGCAGAGTGCCAACCTCAACATGTATCTGACACTGTCTCTAGTGTTCAATATGTCGCCTACTGTTACCTGTCAGACGAACACCTGTCGGACGTCTCGTGGTTGCTACAGTTCAGTTTCCTGTGTGGTCGTCTCTACCTGCTCTGGCTGACATGTCCAGGTACAGATCAATAACCATACTTATGTATTTTAAAGGTTTTTAATTACTTTGATTACTTTACTCAACAATGTAAAGTACAAAGTGAATTATAGCCTCAGTCGAGTGTTTCAGCAGTGAGTCCGACTCATCATCATGATGAAGGAGGGACACAATGGCACCTTAGTGCAGCTACAGTTAAACTTCCCCCTCTCAGCCTGTGGAACCAGAGAATGACACACCACGCTGTGCACTGCCGCTGGATTGGTCCTTTAAGCTGCCTGTTGACTGACAGATAAATGATGAGGAGCAGCTGCTGCAGAACACCTCGTCATGACATCATCAGAGAGGTGAATCTGCACAGCGGGCATCCACTTCCTCATCTGCTCGCCAACGTGCGGCTGGAGAGCTAAGCTCTCCGCTGATTGGCCGGCCGAGTCTCTTACCGGTCTTTGAGGTCCAATGGGCTCCGACTCTCTCCGGCGGGGTCGTCCTGATGGCAGCGAGTGACAGGGCGACTGGGCGGGGCTCCCACCACTCCTCCTGGATGCCTCCTCCTCCGTTAGCGTTAGCATCCCCCGGCTGCTGTCCCTGGTGTGGGTCTTTGGACGAACCACCAGCTCAGCTCCTGCCGGGAACCAGAACGTTAACCAGAGTGTCGAGAAACAGACGTGAAACATTGAAGCAATGTTTAGTATTCACACGACGCGTAGTGATGTCTGTTTACTTCCTGTTTTGCTCTACAGTAACATCTCCTCCAACTGTTTTACACATTTTACAATGTTTTTTGGATAAATGATTTTGGTGCATCTCAGTTATCAGACTCTGAGGGTCACATGACCAGCAGTATGAGCATTGTTGGTTTCCTGAGCTGTAAAGCTGTTTGCACCACTCACTCTGTCAACACGGTGAAGTGCAGTAAGGAATATATGAAGATATGAATGTCGAATCTAAGGGTGATAATATTCCCTGTATTTTTGTCTACTATGGATAATGTCATCACCCACTGACAGACATTGTGTGTGTCCTGATGTCTCCAGTAGCTCGTACCTGCAGCCCTGAGCCTCCTCCTCTCCTCCTGCTCCTCCAGGGGGCGGAGCTCCTCTGGCTCCTCATCAGTGGTTCCTGACGTGGTTGGTTGGAAATCTCGTAGCTCCGCCTCTTTGTCGATGATCACCCACTCTTTGCTGTCGAAGTCTTCCTCCTCAGCGAGTGGGACGGAGCGGATGAAGGCGTTGCTGTGCGCCTCCTGGTCGACGGACGCAACAGACACCTCCTGACGACCGCTGACCTGACGGTCGCCACGGCAACCTGGGTCAACGGACAGCATCTGAGCCGGCTGGGAGGAGTAGACGTGACGAGACGGAGAGCCGAGGATGTCCATCCTAGACCTGGAGGACACACAGACAGATGTATAGAGACAGTAGGACTTGTCAAGGGTCGAGTCAGGACCAGTAGAGTCTCCTGTGTTCGATGGAAAGAATGTCTCAAGTAAATAACGGCAAAACACAAGTAATCTCAAACATCTAGTCAATGGAGGTATAGAGTCGACTCTCAGGATGAATTCTGTCTCCTGATGAGAAGTCAAGTCACAAAACAGCAGGTTTGGTACCAGTTTACTGATGGTTCACATCACCTCTGTCCGTAGCCATCGGCCCGGCCCTCGGCGGCAGACAGACGGTCAGATTCTGGGCTGTTGACCCGGCGGTACCGTAAGGACCGTCCCTGACCTGTCGGTGACTCTGGGGCACCTCCTCGAACTGGCGACACTGGACATGCCCCTCGACCCGCCTCCTCCTCTTGAGCCCCCTGCGGACGGACAGGAAGTGATGTTTTATGGTCCAATACAGAAGCCATTTAAGTTCTAACTGAATCTCAGTTACATTAGAAAGACTTCAAACGTGTACTTAAGTATAGTACTTGAGTAAATGTTCTTTGTTACATTCCAACACTGAACAAACATGAGGGGAAGTTAAGATGAACCTTTCGGTTCATACGTCACATTTCCTGTGTCAGCTCAGACCTTATTCAGACTGATCCGGAGTCTATTGCGGTTGAAGTCGGTGTCCTCCCAGGTCTCTCCTGGCTCCCCACCGTGAGGGACCCCCGTCTCTCCGGGGGGGCGGCTGGGCGGGGCTGGCGGGGCGTTCTCCTGATCACTAAGGTGTTCGTCCTGCAGAACGTCGTCGGTGTTCTCCCGCTGAAGATCTCCAGGACCTGGCCCCATG
Organism: Acanthopagrus latus; assembly: GCF_904848185.1. Classification (NCBI taxonomy): domain Eukaryota; kingdom Metazoa; phylum Chordata; class Actinopteri; order Spariformes; family Sparidae; genus Acanthopagrus; species Acanthopagrus latus. The sequence continues at coordinate 612,313 of NC_051039.1, read as the reverse complement.
ATGGGTCTGTGAACACAAGAGATCCTGTTACAAACGCTGAGATGTCAGGAACCATCCAGAAAACTTAAAATATCACGTACTGAAGATCATTCTGGTGACTGGAAGGATCACTTCACCCAGAATGAAAATTCAGTCGATGGAAAGTCCGGTGAATGTTTTGGTTCTTTACGTTATTTACACACTTTGAGCTGAAGGCTTCTCTGCAGCTGCTGAGGCCAAAGACCTCGAGGATAGCGTCTGGGATCTCGGGGCTTCTGGAGACTTGGATTACACCAGCAAAACTAAAGGCTGTCATTATCAATTTTTCATTGGTTTAATTTTGGTAGATTTGTTTCAGGGTGTTTTGGCCTAATTTTTGTAGATCTATCCATCAGTTCTACTGACAAAAGAACATTGTGTTTTTACATATGCATATATGAGCTATGTTAATATCTGAGTGTGACGGGCTCTCATACAGCTGACGGTTTGGTTCTTACCCGACCATGGCGACGGTGGGTCGGGTGTTGTGCTGTGGTTGGGTGGAGGCACTGGTCGACAGCGTGACATCACTTCCTCCCTTCTCCCAATCGAAGGGCTCGTTCTCTGTGATGATTCGCTCTTTCATGCTGTTCTCAAACACCGACATGAGCAGCTGGACCAAACAACGACACGGACTCATGAATGTTCCGGTAGTAACACTGAGACCACAGTGTGTTCTTTACAGTGTGTACTTTACAGTGTGTACTTTACAGTGTGTTCTTTACAGTGTGTTCTTTACAGTGTGTACTTTACAGTGTGTACTTTACAGTGTGTACTTTACAGTGTGTTCTTTACAGTGTGTTCTTTACAGTGTGTACTTTACAGTGTGTTCTTTACAGTGTGTACTTTACAGTGTGTACTTTACAGTGTGTTCTTTACAGTGTGTACTTTACAGTGTGTTCTTTACAGTGTGTACTTTACAGTGTGTTCTTTACAGTGTGTTCTTTACAGTGTGTACTTTACAGTGTGTTCTTTACAGTGTGTACTTTACAGTGTGTACTTTACAGTGTGTTCTTTACAGTGTGTTCTTTACAGTGTGTTCTTTACAGTGTGTACTTTACAGTGTGTACTGTGTGTACCTGGTAGTCTGGTTTGGTGTAGTAGTCCAGGGCCAGGACATGGTCCAGGAAGACATTAAACTCTGAAGGCATGTGTTTGAGCAGCATCCGATGGTCGTAACGCTCTTTAATCTGACCAACTTGTTCCTGCAACAGACACCAGAAGTCAGTTAATGAGCCTTGTGGACTCTTCACGCCTCGGCTACCTGCTGGTCTTTACTGTGTGTGACTGTTCAGGTAAAACAGACCTTATCTTTGATCTTTCGCCACGGCAACTGTCCGACAGCGAACTCCACCAGCATGTAAAACAATGACCACAGGTCATCATGGCGACCCATTTCCTGGAGGGACACACCATGAACACATCAGTACAACATGGCCGCCGCCCTGAACGTCCACATCCTTGAGAACACCAGTGCATCGAGACCCACCTTGTTTTTATGAGCGTTGACTGAAGCGTACCGGACCGTCCCTCTGAAGCCCGCCACGGTCCTCGGCTGAACACAACATGGGTGACAAAGTTATTCAGTGGCTGAAACTCACAGCGACTCGTGTTGATTCATCTCATACTGCTGCGCCCACAAACACCACACTGATCACAGGCAGTGACACCTGACTAGCTGTGAGGATGAAGCTGTTTCTCTTGTCTCTGCTGTTTAAAATGTTTTTCATTCACCTGTTGAAACCTGACCAGCACATGGCGCCATTTTACTTGAATCACTTTGCAAATCAGTCTTAACTGACTTCAAGTGAACCAATCAGCGTCCTCTAAAAGCTGCTGCTTAACCTCTGGCAGCTCTTCCAGAGTTTAGCGTAGCTTCAGTAGCATCAGTTCTATCACAACTGGAGAGCTAATTTCAGTAAAAGAGGAGTTTGATTCACCAGCTGGCTCCACTGCTGGCAGCGCTCTCCCACTGTTGACCTGATTGGTTTGAAATTCACCTGTGCTACACAGATGGTTCGTCCAATCAGCTGCCGCTTTGTAACACATTGTGATGGCCGGCGAAGCTGATGGTCGGAGACACTGAATAAAGACTAATGGGGAGACGAGTCTCTGTGTTTGGCATGATGACATTCGGCCTACACTGTTTTTTATTTCAGGAATTTAACTTAAAAACCAGGAGGACTGTTTCTTTATGCTACACACAAATTAATGTACATACAAGTTGTCTTTTTCATATTATTATTATTATCATTATTATTAGTGTGTATATCTAATTCATGGAGAATTGATGCTTTCATAGCCTCAAGATTCAATTACTTCATCTCTATTCCAGTCCGCCAGGCGCTACACAGGAAGTTAGCCTGTACGTTGTGTTTGTGCGCATGCTGTGTGGGCAGTGCCACACAGACAACCTGAGTATTTTCAGAACCGGCTTCAATCAGCTGCTTTACAGGAGTGAACAGGGCTCCGCCTCCAACGCCGTCTCCAGGTTCTACATAACGTCCTTGGTGTGACACTACTGTGATTCAGTGTGAGCGTAGATATGTCTGGACTGTGCGTGTGTGTGTTACACGTGGCTGCATGTGCCGGTCAGGCTTCATCACATCCTGGTTCTATGATCATGAACATAAACAAGGTCATCTGAACATTTATGGACCAAACATTTAGTTTGGAGTCCAAGTTGCAGATCTCACTGCTGTGAAACACAACGTGATGTTGTGTCTCACAGCAGACAGACGCTGACTCATGTTTCTGATGTAAACACAGGAAATCACAAACAAAATAACCAAATCATGACACAAACATTAGCAGAGGGTCACCCAGCATCCGCCAGCATCCACCAGCATCCACCCCGAGGCTGCGGGCTCCTGAAATCTGTTTCCATGGTGATCTATTCATATTTGTGTATGATGACATGCTCAGGTTTCTACGACAACCAGGAGACACGGCGTGACTTCACAGTGGACAAACTGTACCGTTCATCTATAACGTATCCAATAGTGTTACTGGAGTAAAAGTAAAGATATTGTGTTCAAATATTATTCTGGTAAATGTGAAAGTCACCCATATGTATATTACTCAAGTAAAAGTCTTAAAGTATCTGATATTCAGTGTACTTAAGCATCAAAAGTACCAGTAAAGGTATATTACACTTACATCTGTGTAAACTGATCATCACGATAATGTTTTTTATCTGACTGATGATAAAATAAATTAATCTACTCATGATGCAGCACATAATCTGTAGAGGAACTGGTAACTAAAGTTAGGGTAGTGGAGTGGGAGTATCCGACAATGGAATAACTTCTCGGGTGAATCTCTAATATAAACTTCACTTGGGTGGCAGGTGATGCTGCTGTGACCCCCTGTTGCTATAGAAACCACTCACATCCCTGGGTAACCATGGAGATGATGGAGAAACGGGAGGCATGCACGTCAAAATCATAAGTCCAAAGGAACTGTAAGAAAAACAAAACACAAGACTGAAACGTAAAATGATGAAAATTAAAAGAGAAAGTTCACAGAACAGAAATCATTGATAACAGAAGCGATGATGGTGATCAATAACACTGGTGACCACGCAGACAGAGTCCAGGAGGGACGTCCTCTCAGCGTGAGATGGGATCAAACAACTCAGCCCTGAAAATCAACTCTTATTTTAAAAATGTCTGAACAAGTGATTAATGAGATGAAATGAGATCAACAAGTCCTGCTAGCTGCAGTTAGCATCTCTCTGGTTCCTCTGTGGGATCAGTGAACTGGGTTCTGATCCGTCCAGGTTCTGTTGGTCCAGATAATCTCCACAGATGAACTCCACTCTGTGATGTGTGAAGCTACATTAACTGTGTAGCAGTAAGAAGCTAATGTTAGGCTACAAACAGACGACATCACGGTCACATGACTGAAACGTCTCCACCACTAAGAGTCTTACTGCACAATTACTATCCAGGTTTTCTATAAACTGATCAGTGTCCAAGTTGTAAAGTCAGAGTTAGAACAGTGTGGAACTAAAGTGGCCTGTAAAGACGGACTAGTGAGTAGATGAGTCTCCGTGTTGCTGTGAGGACGTTTAATGTCCCCGACAACCTCTGTAGTCTCATTCAGACACTTGTTAGCAACCGCTAACTGTTGTTAGCACATGAAGAGCTTCAGGATTAAACTGTGGGACATTAATGATGATTTTAAAGGTTCAGCCTGTAACAACACACCTTACTTTATACAGTTAACTAAAACACATTCAACAGACTCAGATTTTGAGACGAGGGAACAGGGCGCGCTAACATGCTAATTTCTATCTGGGTTTTAAGACTCATTCCTGCAGCTGTCAGTTGGGAGGAATTCCTGATCGAGTGGATGATGTCGCTGTGTGAGAGAGAGCTGCTGAGTGAGATGATGGAGGGATGAGCGAGAGGGAGGAGAGAGAGGCAGCACAGGGGAGAGTGGAGGAGGGGTAGACCGAGGAGAGAGGGAGGGAGGTGATGCTCTCAGATGATTGGACCGTGGCTGACTCAGCTGTACAGAGACAGAGAGCCTGAGGTTTCTCACAAAGTGACGCACACAGGAGCATCAAATATTCATCCCACTGCTGCAACAGAGGAGGAGGAGGAGGAGGAGGATGATGAAGAGGAAGAGGAGGAGGAGGATGAAGAGGAAGAGGAGGAGGAGGATGAAGAGGAAGAGGAGGAGAAGGAAGAGGAGGATGAAGAGGAAGAGGAGGAGGAGGATGAAGAGGAAGAGGAGGAGGAGGAGGAGGATGAAGAGGAAGAGGAGGAGGAGGAGGATGAAGAGGAGGAGGAGGATGAAGAGGAAGAGGAGGAGGAGGAGGAGGATGAAGAGGAAGAGGAGGAGGAGGAGGAGGATGAAGAGGAAGAGGAGGATGAGGAGGAGGAGGATGAAGAGGAAGAGGAGGAGGAGGAGGAGGATGAAGAGGAAGAGGAGGATGAGGAGGAGGAGGATGAAGAGGAGCAGCAGTACAGGAGAACAGCTCACGTACTCGCTGGTCTAAAAATAGCTTGGTTATGTCTGGTAGAGAGACACCATCCATGAATGAGAGACGTGAAAGAGAGAGAGGCTCACACAGGCCTGACTGGAGCTTTCTGACACTTTCCACATCTGCAAACCCGCCTCCTGCTCTGACATCATCCAACCACATCAATCACATCTGATCAGACCTATTGATCACTGAGAGTCACCGAGGACAACAGACAGACAGAGTGATCTGCTGAACTAATGTGCTGCAATGCAGCAAACACACCCAGCCTGATTAAAGGAGCAGTCTGTAGTTTAAAGGTTCAGTCTGTAGTTTAAAGGAGCAGTCTGTAAATTAGTTGAAGAAATGTTAATGAGCAGAGGAATATTTTACTTTGTTTATATGTGACGGACCCAGACAGTGACTCCTCTGAGAGCAGCTTGTTTATTCACTGTTGGAACAAAGTTTGTGTTATTACCTCATTAATAATGTAAAGATTAAAATTCTTCTTCTTTATTTCTCCACTTGCACTGAAATACTTTCAGTACTACTTTCTGTTTAATTCGTTTCAGTTAATCACAGAACATGCAGTTAATTCAAAAATGTAATCAGCTGTTTTCAGACGAATGACGGTGAATCATGAATTTACTTCCTGATGTTTATCTGATGTCCTTCATTGTTTTTATCATCTGGTCTTTTATTCTAACGTTCAAAAGTTCTTAGAAAAACTAAACTATTAGATACAATATATCAAAATAATGAGATGGACTGCTTTTATTTGTGTTATTTCTCTTGAAGGCCGGCGTGATGTGCTTCCTCCATCTTAGTTTAGTTTTAGTTTATTTAGTTCATCTCCAACTTATAAAAACACAAACACACATTAACAATAAATCAACTTCCTGCTTCAGAAAACAAAAAAAAAAATAAAGAAATAAAAACATTTTAAATTTAAATCATAATTATGTTCCCTGTTTGTTCATGTATTTCACATCAGTTCTGCTCTTTGCTTTTGTGAATATGAAGTATAAAGTCTCTGCTCACAGCCCACCGACGCTCCTGTCAGTGTGGACGCTGTGGATAAAGTTCTTACCGGTCGGACCTCTCCCGTGGTGTTGGTGTACTGACGAGCCAGACCAAAGTCCAGCATGTAGCACTTCCTGTAGGTGGAGGGAAGCCGGCCCATCGCAAAGTTCGACTGCAGGAACATAAACGACAGAAACAAATTTGTCAGAAAACATTTGAGGTCGGTGCTCCTCCAGTGAACGTCAGAGAGTACCGCTGACTCTGGATCTGTTCCCTGACCACTGAAATATCTCAGACAAACGTTCACAGTTTGATGTTGTGTGTCTTATTCTATACGTTGGTGTTGATGAGCTGGTTTATTCTTGGTCTTGTAAAATCATTATAAACGCTTGTCCGAGGTTCAACAGCACCGTTAAAATCCAAATCAATGTCCCAAAGACCTGTGAAGATATTTTGTTGTTTCACACAAAGATTTTAAAATAAAAACGAGGGGCATCTTTTCTTGGTAACGACTGAAGACCTCCCCCCTTCAAAACCTCCACAGCTGCTGAGCTGCTCAGCTACACACAGATCTGATCTCAGGTCTGAAGCCTGTGTGTTTTACTGACTCAGGTTTTTATCAGTTATGTATTAATCCAGACATTTCTGTCATTCAGTGATCAGGAGGATCAGTCCCTGTGACTCCTACAAAGTGCTGCAGCTCCACTTATAACAGGGTGAAACCAAAGATGTGACCACATCACCCCCGACACAGCGTCATCACACTGCTCACCTGCTTCTTTTACATCTTGAAATTATCTAATTAATTTAATCAGCTGTGAGATCTAAGCTTCAGATCTGGAGGGATTTTCCTGTCAGAGCCTTCAAACTGTGGACGTCCCAGAGATGATAAGGGTGAAAGGTCACTTCAGATCAGATGATTGAACTTTTGAATGTGATGCACTGTGTTCTTAAAGGTGCTTTATAATAAAGTTATTATCATTATCATTCATTTGTTTGGGTTTAGTGGCATTCAATACCACAAAATCCCTTTTCACCAAACACTTGTGAACACAGATAAACGAGCTGACATAACGTGACTCGTCGGTTCTGGTCGTACCGGTTTGATGTCGCGGTGCAGGAAGCCCACTGAGTGGATGGCCTCGATGGACTCCAGGATCTGCTTCCCGAGCCGCAGGGTGGTGCTCATGGTGAAGGTTCCTCTGGGCTGACTCCTCCGCAGGTCAGCCAGGTTCCGACCCTGCAGCAGCAACAACAACCTTCAGGACACCGTGCTTTACACAGACTTTACATTTTAATCACTTTTATTGTTAATATCGTCGACACAATGTCCCTAAAATACACATCATGAGCTAAAGCAACATTCAGAGTTCAGTCAAACCTACGTGTGTGAGTACGTCCGCCATCTTGGCCAGCTGAGTACAGTAACAAAACAACCACCCAGCACAACAAAGCGCCAGGTCTTTGTCTCTCACCTGAAGCTGCATCACCACATAGTTGAATTTGTCGTTTCTCCCGCAGCCAATAAACTTACAGACGTGGTTTTTACCTGGAACACAGAAGAGGCTCAGTCAAAACCTGCGGGACACACCTGAGTCCTGTCACACAGAGATGATGATGAACATCGTCTACATGGAGCCTCATACAGACATGGAGGTGGATCCTCATGGACCTGAGCCGCCTCGCCACTGAAACACTGTGTTTAACTACAAGACATTCTACTAAGTCGACGTTAAGCAAAGATTGTTCCAATCATCCCTCCATCACAGCAGGAACTCTTCTTCTTCTTCTTCTTCTTCTTCTTCTTCTTCTTCTTCTTCTTCTTCTCCTTCACCTCAGTCATTCTGCAGACTGTTCTCACTCTGACTGGCTGTATTACTGGTCAGGACGTCTGATCTGCACCCTGTTCACTTCCTGTCAGCCTCAGAAGATCAACTGGTTCAAACATTCAAGAAATTAATACATTCCAGCTTGTTAAATGTGAGAATCTGCTGCTCTTCATTGTAAACGAACTCTCTGTAAGACATTTTAAATCAAGCTGAGCTCCATGTTAGAGACGATGAACAAACTGTGAGCTTGGAGAGAGAAACAACAGTTAAACCCTGGACGTGGATGGTGAATGTGAAGGCGACTCACCCTGCAGCTTCTTCAGCACCGCCACCTCCATCTTCAGCACCTGTTTGGGCTGCTGGGCCGACTCCACCTTCAGCGCCACGTTCTCCCGCGTCAGCAGGTCCAGGGCCTCGTAGATCTCCCCGAACCCGCCCCCGCCGATCTTCTTCAGCTGGGACGCGGGACAGAACGGTCTCAGTACAGTCAGAGAGCCACATCAGACGTCAGAGAACAGCTGGTAACGTTTCTCTCCCTCCTACAATGTTTCTCTTTATCTAGTTGTTTTTTTTCCTTTTTGACTCCAATCAAATAATCTGCTGACAGTTTTAACTCTTTCTTCTTTTCTACGTCTGGATGTTTGACTCCCTTCTTCTTTTCATCTTTTTACTTTCAGTTTAGTTTTGTTCTGTCTGTCACTTTCAGCCAGTCGCAGGATCGACACAGTGGACGCAGTAAATTGATCAGTGAAGTGCAAACAGCCCGCAGGCTCCACGCTGCGATCTGATTGGCTCAGACAGCAGCTGCATTATGTAACTTCATATTTCACAGCAGTGTTTCTGTTCATGAACTCAGTTTTAGTCTAGTCTTTGTGTAAAACTGTCATTTTTATTTTTTATTAGTTTTAGTCACGTTTATACTCTTTTTAGTCTAGTCAAGTTTCAGTCGATTAAAGTCTGAACATTTTAGTCTCATTCTAGTCAGAATTATCCGGGACTGTTTCCGTCACACACACACACACACACACACACACACACACACAGCTGGCCTCCCGACCGACTCTTCCTCACATTTCTGCCCGGAAAACAGCGCCTGTCACCGGCAAACAACGTTAACTCACCGAGTGTTTGTGATGAAAATAAATCAGCCCTCCAGACCGAGACTTCGGTGAACTTTCCCCCAGAAATCAGCCTCTGTCCCCGCGAGTGAGTCAGACAGCGTCCAGTTTACTGATGACGATCATGTAATTATGTAACTTAGAGCGAAAAACGTAACTTTGTCACTTTCCAGGATGTTTGGTGGGTCAGTATCTCAACCACTACACATTATAACAGCATCCATATGATTAGAAACTGTCCCCAGGTTTAGACTGACAGGGGACACCGGAGGGAACACCGAACCCCGGCTGGCCGCCATCGGTCCCTTTCTTAGTGCCAGACTTCACTCTGTGTCTTGAGTTATTGTTAACGTTATCTTCTTAATAATGGCGCGCAGGTGGGGACTGAGGAAGAGACGTCGCCTGCGTCTGCGCAGTGCGACCTGATGCAGCACCTGAACTGAGACTCAGGAAACAGAAATATTGCAAAAATAATAATAATAGCGAGACGAAATAACGTTAATACATTTGGTCTCGTCTCGTTTTGGTCAACGACAACAACGAGATACTTAAGCAGAGTTTTTATTTTGTAAACCACATTTAGTCCCGTTTTTATTCGTCAACAATATTGCATCATACATTTGATTATAGTTTTTGTCACATGACCACCATTTACGTTCCCTCTCGTCACGTTTCCGTCACGTGATAAAGGTTCGTTGACGACAATATTTTGTCATAATTTGCGTTGACAAAAGCAACACTAGTCTACACGGACTATGTTGGAGGGTCCTTGAATGCACCATCAGGTTTGTGTTACATGTTAAATTGACCCAGATTCATTTTGACTTCAGTGTTTCTGTCACGTTCATACAGAAGTTTGGCTTCATCATAATTTATATCGCTCAATTGTTTGATTCTAACCTTTGCACTAAATAAATGTGACACTTTATAATACACTTTATAATAAACACTTCTAATAAATGGCCATTTTATAATTAATTAAACTGAAGTTGCAGTTATTTGACTGTTAGAAAGCAACTGTTGTAGAGCTGATGTTTATAAACCTTTACAGTGAGATCCACCCTCAGTGTGTGAAGCAGAGGGTCCTTCCCTCCTGCTGCTGTCAGACTGCACAACCAGCACTGCTCCATATAGACCTCACCCTGTACTCTGCACTGTGCAATAGTCTGTACAAACTCATTTCATCACCCATATTTATTATAAATACTTAAAATCTGTATATAAAAATATGACTATCCATTCTTGCACTATATCATGTAAATATGTATATACATAAATCTGATTCTATTTTCTTTCCTTTTTAATCATATTGTCTATTTTGCTATTGCTCTTGTTTTTATCCCAACTGCTGTGACAAACAAATTTCCCCGTCTGCAGGACATTAAAGGATTTCTGATTCTGAAAACACATTTTAAAAAAACAATGATAAAGAATTATCATCATCAAATCCGATCTCACACTTAATTAAAGGTCAACATGTCTGCCAGCTTACAGCTAATGTGTGCTGAAGCAAAACACAAACTGATCCAACGTCAAACTCAAACTAACTTAAACTTTATGAGAAACATGAAGAACAGCGGTCGAGTCTTTTTCACGCACTCTTATGCGGAATTCTCAAATATTTCAGTTTTAAAGGTGCAATAAAAATATTGTGTACCTTCAAAACAATATGAATAACATAAAAAAAGAAACTCAAATGACTCACCACTTTCCATCGGTCTTTGACCATGCAGTTTGGCGGCAGGATGTCGGCCTGCTCAGACGTCCCGTTCATGTTGGCGTTGTCCTGGAGGCCGGGGACTAGGCACTGCATCTGCCAGCCAGACAGAACTCGAGCAGCTCCCAGTTTAAAAGAGCCATTTATCTGTGAGGACGGGAGAACGCAGCACAGGTCAGCACATTACAAACATCAGCTCGGCTCTGGGTGGCTCCCGGTCCAACCACAGCCCCGCGCTGGGACGGTCACAGCAGTCCGGTATAACAACAGGCATTAGAAATGGCTGGCTGCCATTAGAAGCCATTCTTCAGCTGGATCAGGCTACAGGCTGGTGGGGGGAGGGGTGTGGGGGCGGAGGGGGGTTAGGGTGGGAGGGTGATGGTATTTGCAGTAACTGGAGCAAATATCATGTGGAGGAGGAAGCAGCCGGACACTCTGCTCTCAGCTGACTGTGGCGACCGCCATCGGGTCGACCGAGTCATCAGAGATCAGAACAGGCTGGTTTTTAGATAACAACCGTCAGCACCAGAACACGTCCAGACCCAACTGGGACGGGATTGGAGTCAAACGACAGTGACGGCTTCACCTGTCAGGAAGTTAAAGGAACAGTTTGAGGTGTTGGGAAAACTGCTTCTTCTCTTTCTCAGTGTTTACACTGATTCTGTGTACAGCAGCTGGTCAGCTTGGCTTAGCTTAGCATAAAGACTGGAAGCAGGGGGAAACAGCTAGCCTGGCTCTGTCCAAACCTACCAGCAGCTCTAAAGCTCAATGTGTCATCTTGTTTGTGTTATCTGCATGATGACAGTGTCAGATTGATTCTTGTTACCAGCATCTTAAAATCTCAAATTAAAACCCAACATGTCATTTTTTTTGGTGTTTTCGCACAAATGAAACAAACAAGACACAAACGTTTACATCCAGCTGAACATGTAGTGGATCACAAACTTCTTTGTCACAATCAATCAATAATGTGCTCTTTCAGATCAATGCTGTGCTCCTGAGACTTCCTGTTTGTGGCTGAGTCTACTGGCTGTATCAAACAAGTCCTGCTCAAATGGGCCCAGAAAAGTCACCAGCTGTTCTCAATCAGAACCACTCAGAAGAAGTTAAAAGAACAAGAAGATCAAACTTTCTATTATCACCAAAGTTGATTGTTAAAGTTACTGTATGTACATTTTTGATCTAGCAGATTCGGACTCATTTTCAGAGGACCTACAATAAATTATTGCTGATGAAGGTTCTCTGTCATCCGGTCCTGGTACCTCTAACTTCTGTATTGTAGTCAACTGGACTTGTTTCAGTTTCTTGAAAATGTGTCACCTCTCATCCAAGAGACTTCTTCACTTCTAACTAACTGGAGGAGCTGCACACTGCACACTGTATGGGAGTGTCCTTACACTGTATGGGAGTGTCCTTACACTGTATGGGAGTGTCCTAACACTGTATGGGAGTGTCCTTATACTGTATGAGAGTGTGTCCTAACACTGTATGGGAGTGTCCTTATACTGTATGAGAGTGTGTCCTAACACTGTATGGGAGTGTCCTTACACTGTATGGGAGTGTCCTTACACTGTACGGGAGTGTCCTAACACTGTATGGGAGTGTCCTTATACTGTATGAGAGTGTGTCCTAACACTGTATGGGAGTGTCCTTACACTGTATGGGAGTGTCCTTACACTGTATGGGAGTGTCCTAACACTGTATGGGAGTGTCCTTATACTGTATGAGAGTGTGTCCTAACACTGTATGGGAGTGTCCTTACACTGTATGGGAGTGTCCTTATACTGTATGAGAGTGTCCTAACACTGTATGGGAGTGTCCTTACACTGTACGGGAGTGTCCTAACACCGTACGGGAGTGTCCTAACACTGTATGGGAGTGTCCTTACACTGTACGGGAGTGTCCTTACACTGTATGGGAGTGTCCTTATACTGTATGAGAGTGTCCTAACACTGTATGGGAGTGTCCTTACACTGTACGGGAGTGTCCTAACACTGTACGGGAGTGTCCTAACACTGTATGGGAGTGTCCTTACACTGTACGGGAGTGTCCTTACACTGTATGGGAGTGTCCTTATACTGTATGAGAGTGTCCTAACACTGTATGGGAGTGTCCTTACACTGTATGGGAGTGTCCTAACACTGTATGGGAGTGTCCTTACACTGTATGGGAGTGTCCTAACACTGTATGGGAGTGTCCTTACACTGTATGGGAGTGTCCTTACAGAGTCGTTAATGACACGTGTGAGCTCCGAGTTTTCACATCTTCAAATGTCAAATAGCTTCAACAAACCAGTTGCCAACGATACAGCATAAATTTAATTATTGAACCAAACTTCATGAATGTTCTTGTCACAAAGCAGTTTGTGTTCCTCTCATCCATCACAGAAACATGAGAGCTGTAGGAATCATTGGAAGTGACTACTGTCATGATGAACATGTTCTTTATGTCCAGTTTTCAGTCTTCATGCTAAGCTATCCATCTGCTGGCAGAACTACTAGCACTGAGAGGGGCTGGCATCGAACCTCAGGACATTTTCTGGCAGACTGTATCAAAAATTGTGTAATACTGAAAGCAAGTGTCAAATGTCTGAAATTGATTCCACATGTCTGTAATTTCAGATGTTTGTTTCTGCTCCTCAACAACAGAGGAGTTTTGGTTTTCAGCTGTACTAAAAGACTGTCTGCACTGTCTTCACCTATTTTATTATTTTTCCAATCTATTTTATTATTAGGGGCATCACGAAGGAGCTAGCCATAAAATCAAAACTTGGGAAATTTTGGGAATTTTGACCCTGAGTTTGGCCTGGCAGGTAGTGAACATGCCCAAGTGGAGCAACACTCCCAACAAGCTCCGTCAGTGAAATGTTGGACTGATGCTGGTATCCGGCATAAAGTCGGACGAGCTTGGGTTGCGGGTTAGCTAGTCGGACGAGCTTGTTGGGGACCAAACAGCCTGGGAATGAGCTCTGCCTGAGAAGACAACTTCAGGGGATTAATGTCCCAGAGGTTGTGGGTTTGTTGAGGTCTGGTGCTATCTGAGCCCATAGAGGATGTAGTGAACGTGACTATCTGCTGTGGAGAGACTGGGCAGACTGCTGCACCTCAGAGTAACGTGGGGACTGGCTGACGTTTGGTTAACTGTTACAATGACAAAGTGATAAAATCCTGGAGCAGATGATTAGTCTGATCTGTGGGTTAGTAATGGAGGATCATCATCATCATCATCATCATCAGCAGCAGCAGCAGCAGCAGGCCTGTACCTCACTGAGACTCTCTCTACATCACCTGTCTCAACCTGTCTCTTTAACCTCATCCCCCTGACCTGAACTCTGCCTCTGACTCTGATGCCTGCCATGACGGGTTCTCAGTCTTCAGAGGGTTCGTGGGGGAGATTTCCAGTTTAAAGTGATGCATGTCAGTCCCCAAACCATGCTGTTCTGCATGCAATGCCACGGGCCGTCATCAGTGCATGCAGAGCTCAGGCGGCCTGCACATATCATGGAGAGGGTCCGCCGTGTGTCCTGCCAGACCAGCTCTGACACAGGACTGGATGGACTGGGAGGGAAGGGAGGAGGCTTCTCTGCACCTGCAGTGATACAGCTCTGTTACAGCAACATCATCAGCAGCAGCATCATCATCATCAGAGCAGCGACCAGCAGCTGGGAGTCACTGTAACACTGGAGATGTAGTGAAACCTGCTGCAGGCCTCAACACACTGCAGAGCAGCCAATCACTGCAGAGGGCGGGGCCACAGAGCTCACAGGCTAACACAGGTCGAGCCAAATTAGGAGGGAATACATTGTACTATATGACATCATGTGTATCATTAAATGCTGTGTACGATATCAGTATATCAGCTGGAGCTCTGATAAACACAGAAACATGTACATGTGTTCTTACATGTGGTTATCAAACACAGATATGTATCATGCAGCAGGAGATCCTGCTCTACAGAAAATGTTCTGGTCCAAAATGACATCAGCACTGAAACAGTGAGCGTGACTGAGAGCTGAGTAAGTTCACATGTTGGACCAGATGTGGCCCTTCAGCGACTTCACTGAGGCCCACTGATCTCCTTATTAGCGTCCCAGCCGTTCATTACCTGCTGGCTGCTCGCAGAGGAACGACAATCCAACTGAAACATATTTAAACTTTACAGGTCAGACGGTGGGAATGTGAACGTGTGTGTACATATACACACACATATATGTAGTACTACACAGTTTGTATGTGTCATACTGTACTATCTTATAAAATAGTGCAAATAATGTTCACATTCACAACATTTTTATGAAGACACATTTTTCTCTCTAGTCTTTTTGTTCCTCATAAACATGATTATGATTGTGATTAATGATTTGAAGTGATAGTTCTGTTTTTCTCAGTCACTCTTTGGTAGACCTGGTGCTGTTGTGCAGTCTGAGCCCGGCACCCAGAACATGTTGTCCAGATGTTTGCGGTCAATTTAGGATTGATATGAATCAATAGAATATAAACTCTGAATGAAGTTCACTGTTTCAGCATGAAATATCCTACTTCTGTTATAACCACAAAAAACATCAGCTCACACATAAATGTTTTATCTCTCCAGTAATATCATCATCTTACAGTCTGTATATTAACATGGTATAGTGTATACACAGCATGTATATTAATATGGTATAGTGTACATATAGTGTATATATTAACATGGTGTAGTGTACATATAGTGTATATATTAACATGGTATAGTGTATATATAGTGTATATATTAACATGGTATAGTGTACATATAGTGTATATATTAACATGGTATAGTGTATATATACAGAATAACTACACTATACCATGTTAATATACACACTATATATACACTCACCAGCAATTCATTGTTGTCCTCTGTAGTGAACATTATGTTTTTGCTAACATCTCTCATACTATACATGTCACTCTATTAAGTCCTGTTGTTCCTTAAAGAGGACAACTGGAGCTTTAAAATGACACCACATATGGGGGGTTTGGCCTTGCCAACTTGCCTGTGCATGTCTTTTCAAAATAGCTGCTGTCCCAAAAAGCACATTTCATGGAAAAAAGAAAGGTATGCATGATATTCATCATTGGAAAAAAAAATATATAATAATTTTATTTTTCAATTGTTTTAAGTAAGTAAACATCTCAGGAATATTTGAGTGAGCTTTCAGAGCTGAACTTATTTATTTTCATTGGAAAAAAGCTAATTTATAAATGTCCTCTGTACTGGATGTCAGGACTTTTTACTTATGTTTGTTTCACATTTGTTCAGTAGACAGCTCTATGACGGAGGCAGAGAGGATTCTTAATAGAATCATTCAGCGAGATTCGGACATACACCGATCAGGCATAACATTATGACACCTGCCTAATACTGTGTTGGCCCCCTGTTGCTGCCAAAGGCCCCTGAAGCTGTGCTGGGGTATGATGAGTCGTCTAGCCATCAAAATTTGGCCTTTATCAAACTTACTCAGATCCTTATGCTTGCCCATTTTTCCTGCCTCTAACACATCAACTTTGACAACAACATGTGTACTTGCTGCCTAATATATCCCACCCACTAACAGGAGCCATGATGAAGAGATAATCAGTGTTATTTACTTCACCTGTCAGTGGTCATAATGTTATGCCTGATCAGTGTAGATCTATAAGGGGACGATACCGTGAAGTGTCAAATGTCTAATAAAGAAATTATAAAAGGTTCAGCTGTAATGTTTACAAAAGATAAATCTACCTTTGCTATTTGTTTTGTATTTGGTGTGCTGGATGATTCCAGTGGAACTTTCCATGTACATACTCATTTGCAAACAAGTAATTCCCATTGTCCACTACAGAGGACATGCTATAAAATTTGAATAAATGAAGTTTAAACTTTTTTTTCTTTGCAATATGTTTTTGCCCACCCCAACACTAAATCTATGTAAAAAAAAAAAAAAAAAAAAAAAGTAATTAAAAAACTTTTTTTCCCCTGGGTCTCAGGAGGTTAAAGTGTATATGTTGTGTATATTAACATGGTATAATGTACATGTTGTGTATATTAACATGGTATAATGTACATGTTGTGTATATTAACATGGTATAATGTACATGTTGTGTATATTAACATGGTATAGTATATCTATAGTGTTTCTATGTAGAATGGAGTGCCGTCAGTGTAACTCTGTGGCCCGGCAGCGTCTCTGCAGCAGATCGGACTGAGACATCCTGACACGCTCTGTCTCCACCTTCAGACCTCCGTCTGCTCGTCTTCTTCTCTTCTTCACCTTCAAGTCTAATCTTTTGCTGGGGAGGGGGAGGGGTGCTCTGCCAGAAGCCAGTTTTGCATCATTCCAGTTTTGATCTGAGGAAGTCAGTCAGAGCTCACCATAGTTCTGAGCTCCCGGAAAACCTGACGGCTTACAACAAATCCTGAGCGGGATAAAACCCTTCCTGTTCCTGTGTTAGCCTACAAGCCAAAACAAAGGGCACAGTTAACCAAGACAGGAGAAAGGCCACCGACCGCTGCAGCCGTCCAACCCGCCGCGCACACGGGCTTGTGACATCACAGGGGGGTGGAGCTTGTAGGAAGAGGCCTTCGTACAGCATGTTAAAGAACAAAAGAAATGCTCGTTGAACCTGCACAACGTTTTTATTTTCCTTTTTCACCTGAAGTCACGTTCACCAAAACACTGTTGGCTCACTATGCTGCTAATGCTGCTAACGCTGCTAACGCTGCTAACACTGCTAACACTGTTAATGTTCAGAGTTCAAAGTGACACCTTCTATTAAAATGTCTTCTTCTGTCCAACAAACAGTCCAAAGCTCAAAAGCTGTTCAGCATTTTCACATCATCAGTACTGATTAATTTAAAAAAGTGCTACTTGTCTCTGGTTGCGAGAGTGAAATCTGAACTGCACAGTGCCACCACAGAGAGAAAACAGTGTGTACCAGTCTGACTAGTGGCTGAGTCATGTCATGACAACACCACGCAGAGACCAGCAGCCCCAAAAACACTTTTTCACTCAAGCTAACGCTGTGAAAGAAGCAGATGTCATGAGTCGTCTGAGTGTCTGAACTCGATTCACTCGGTCTGATCACGTTTAGAAAGTCTGGAAGAGTCGAACCATCATATCACTGAATCCTGTTTCCAGTTAAAGGAGGACGAAACAGGAAGTTAGCTGCTCTGACAGAGGACGTCTCTGAGGGACGCCGACACTGGATCCAAGTGGACGAACTCCTGTCAGTGCTGAGCAAACTGCTAACACGCTGGAACATGCTAGCTGTAGCCAGTTGATTATGGATCATCACGCACCTGAAGAAGAGTGACAGACACTGAACTAGCGCATGTGCTGTCAGTCGGCTAGCATGCTAATTAGCTGTGTTGCTAACAGAGGCCCACTGCCAATGTGAGATGTCGGGACGTCGTAAAGCCCGGAGGAGCAGCAGTAGAACCTGGACTGGAGTCAGTCTGAGCTGAAGGTGTTTTGGTGAATCTGACATCAGGTGGGAAAAAAAGAATCGATACCAGAACAGTCCAGAGTCCAGTCCAGCCGTGCTCACACGAGTCTGAACACAAAGACTCACAACTCAGCAAAGCTGAACACTCAGAAGCACAACATGTCAAACGGCCCCACAGCAACACAACCATCACCGCGTCACACTTTCACTGCTACACACTTCTGCTTCTGTTTCTGTGTCAGGATATTAAAACAGGAACTGTATTTGTGCCACACAAACTACACAATGTACTAGATTATGAATTATTATTATTATTATTAATAAATATTGAGCGTCATCACATCATCACACAGAACTACAGGGAATAACATTAATGTTCTGACTGGTTCTGTTACTGCTCAGAGTTTTAGTTAAATTACATTTGATCACCTGAAAGTAAATTAAATGTGATTAAAGTGAATAAAAACTTCAGACCACCTGATAAAAGTGATCATTCTTTTTACTTTGTTAGTTTAAATCTTTTCTTTTCTGACTAATCACAACAACATCTACATGTGAACACGTGCCCAGCATCATCTGCAGGTCTCCATCAGTGTGTTCTGACCCGTCAGAGGTTCTGTACAGCCTGTCTCCATGTGTGACCTCCATTACATCCTAATATTGTTCTTAACTAAAGTGTGTTTATGTTATATAATAACTGAATGTGTCAATTTAATGTTTCACTGAAGCACTTCCGGTCTGCCCCCCTCCTCTCTGCATCACCCATATTGAATCTTTTCTCTCTGCAGTGCACAGTCATGGGTCCTCAGTGCGCATGCGCACCATCACATCCTGCTGATCAATAAATCTGGCCCGGACTGACCCGAGTTATGACTGTGGGCTCTCACGGTGACACGCTGGTTCTGATCCAAAGGATCACCGGACCTCGTGCGCATCCAAAACCGCAGTCAGGATCAAAACATTCACTTCCGTTCAAGCATCACTGCGGGACACACACACACACACACACACACACACACACACACACACACACACACACACACACAGAGAGTCTGTAATCCGGGCCGGATCTGGCCCGAACAGGCCTACCTGGCGCACCGTCCGCTCCTTTTCCGCCTTTTGGGAATCTTCATCTGGGATTTTATTTCGGCACAAAACGTCCTGGTCCAGAAAACCCACCGTTCCTCTAAAGGGGGGCCGGGGTTAGGGCCGCACAGTCCCGCAGGACTAAACCACCATTTATTTCTCCTCTAACAGTCCCCGATCAGTCCGGACCGGCTCCGTCCTCAGGCCGGCCGTCCGGTGCGGGACCGGGACGCACCGAGTCCAGAGAGAGACAAAAACCGCGGTTCTGTCCCCGCAGAGTCCAGGAGCGCTCATTAAAACCCCGCTGCTGTCCGGGTCCGGGTCCTCCTCCGGTTCTCCGCTGCTGCAGCTGAGGAGGAGGAGGAGGAGGAGGAGGAGGAGGAGGAGGATGGGAGGATGCGGACCGATCCTCCTCCTGCTGGACCGGATGCTGCAGTCAATCCCGGGACAGAAGTAGATCCAGAAGCCCGGCTGAGGCGGTCCCGGGCCGGCTGTGGGAGGCGGGCTGTGGGTGTCGGGTTCTCCGGCTCCAGCCTGTTTGTCCGCACTGCAGCTCCGCATCCACCCGCGTCAAGCGCGCGTCACCGGACACTACCACAACATCCGGTCAGGCTTTCAAAATAAAACTGCCTCTGATGAACTGCTGAGCGATCAGAGTGCAAGTTCAGTTCTTCTCGTCACCATCAAGTCCAAAACCACCAACAGTGTTTGAATCACGACATGAACCTTGTGAAGCAGAACCGGGTCCGAACACACCTCCTCAGTCCAACGAGCACTAAGGAAAATCATTTCCCAAAGAATCATGTTCAGTTGACCCGTCTGATGAACGCATGCGCCAGACAAACAGGAAGCTGCAGAGCAGCCGCTAACTGCTGCTAGCTGACGCTGCTAATTGCCAGTTAGCTCAATTAGCCGTGCAGCTAGTGGTCCAGACTAGACCAGCGGACTGTTGGTGTTTACACTGCTAATGCTGGAGCTTTGGACCGGGACGGGCCGGGGCTAACGAGCTAGCATGCTAACTTGTAAATCCAGAGGCTACGTGGATGACGTCAACACTGTCGTTTCTTCATCCATCATTTTAGTTCCGCATTGAACAGTTTCAAAGTAAAGTTCCTGCATGCAGCAACGTTAAAGGTGCAACACGTGACATCACCACCTGTGTTAGCATATCACTACAGTAGCCACTCGGTTAGCCTGGCAGCTAGCTAGCTAGCTAACTGTTTCCTCTTCACACTGTTTTATTAAACTCACCAATTCTTACATATCACATGTAGTTTACTCAGAAAAAAAGATATTCATTCAATCAGAAGAGCTCAGTTTGGTCACTCTTCCTGATAATGTTGTTGAATTGTCGTTACAGTCATCTTTGTTTTTATTATCATACCTTATGTATTTAACCTGGAGGACACAGATTTGATACAAGCTGCTGGAGACTTTAGTGTCAGTGCGCGCGTGTGTGTGTGTGTGTGTGTGTGTGTGTGTGTGTGTGTGTGTGTGTGTTCCAGTGTTGATCAGGTTGATTGATGACTCATCAGGTGTCAGCAGCATCATTCATAACTCATCTGACTGAACATTTCGAGTCTCACAGCTGTTTGTCTATCTGAAGTTTGTCAGGAGAGAAATTATTCTCAGGTTTGATGCTGTAAGAACGTTTACAGAGGAAATGAAAAGCCTTCAAAGTAAAAGCACTCCAGCTGCACCTGCTGACACATAACAGCAGCTTTGCTGCAGAGTCGCTTCCTTTGTGTCAGCAAGTTGTAGGTTCACTTTACAGACACTTTACTGATTTTGTTACTTTTACTTAAGAAAAGGTTCTGAACACGTGTTCCATCTCTGTGATGTCACAGGCTCAGGTGTGTGACTGCCACCAGGTGGTTGGTGCACGACTGGAAACATGAAATGCACCACAGACAGGTACAGCACTCAGGTGCTGGACTCAGGAACCGTTCTGAGGTTCTTCACCTCTCACGCTGCAGACAGAACATAAAACCGCCTTTATTCATTCTGCAGCTCCGTCTTCACCTGGATTAATAACACAATTCTGCTGGAAGAAAACTGTGTGCAGCTGAAAATGATCCAGCATCATGTTTATATAACTCCTGCCTCCTTCAGTTTTCAATTTAGTTTATGATCCTGTACTTATTTGTCATTTGTTGTTTTATTTTGAAAGTACTGACCGGATAGGGTCCGCTGTCCTTTCTTATTTATTTAACGGCACAGTTCAGTCCCAGCCTCTCACCAGCACGTGAACGCCTCACCATCCTCCACGTTACCATCGTACCTGTCCTAATGTTCCTCTGGTGACGTCACAGCGCCACAGACTAACATCCTGCTCCGGATTAATTTTCAATAAAACACAATAAATCGACTGTGATGAGATTCTCCTCATCCGACACGCTGCACACACACACACACACACACACACACACGCCCAGCTGCTCAGCATCGCGTCCTGCAGCCTCCTGATCGATGCTCTCCTCGATCAGCTGCTCCGTCTCTCCTCTGCCCTGCTCGCCTTTGTTTGTTGGTTTGTTTGTTTGTTTGTTTTCTTACCTGAGAGTTGTTTCCCGTCCAGAGCCGAGCAGCAGCATCCTCTGCTCCATGTCTCCGTCACACACACACACACACACACACACACACACACACACACACACACACACACACACACAGCGCCCCCTGCCGACCCGGAGCTTTGGGGCAGGTCACGTGGGCTTCACCAGCTGACTGCTGAAGGTGTTACTGATGACGTCAGACTGAGGACCTGAAGGAGGACATGAGTCCTCCAGCAGGGGGAGCCACTGCTGCTCTGATCACTCTGATGGCTGATCAATACTTTTTATTATTGTTATCAATCTTTTACTGTTAATCTGTTATTGATCTGTCTAAGTGTCTCATTATCTATAATAATAATAATAATAATTGTAATGATACTACTACTAATAATAATAATAATAACATCTCATGACTTCCAACATGTGAGGAATGTTGTCACATCACTGATCTAATAACAATCATGTGATGCTGATTTCCTTCTTTGATCAGTAAGCTATTGATTAGTGATCAGGTCCCTCACACACTCGCTCACATCGAACCCTCAGAACGACTGAAGTTCAGCATGAATTTAAACTTTCAAAGTAAAACGTTCCTCCTCTGTGTTTTTGTGTTGACACATGACAACAGATCAAACATGAGTGTAAATATTCTTTATGTGAAAATACAGATTCTCTTTGTGTTTCTGCAGCCTGCAGGACACAGATATAAAAATATAAAGTGGATATGACTGGACACATCACAGGAGTATAAAAACTGCATATAGATCAGAGACTCTGCTTCCCTTCATATATTTCTGTACATTATTGATCACGCAGAGCTGAACGCCGGGTTGGAGAAGTTGCCGCTGGTTGGAGCTGTGGGGTCGTCGGTCTCAGCAAAGTCTTCGGGGTCGAGATCGGCCTCAAACATCCGCTGCAGCAGAGCGTCCACCGTCCGATATCCTGACAGGAAACACAGCCAGCAATACTGTGATCAGTACTGATCAATACTGTGATCAGTACTGATCAATACTGTGATCAGTACTGATCAATACTGTGATCAATACTGTGATGGACATAAGTCATCTGTATCTGCCTCAAAGGATCTCAGAAGTTCTTTTACTTTGTGAAACAAGCTAAGAAATCTGACCCTTCAAAATAAAAGCATCAACTTCCAGGCTGCCTGCGGCTCTTTCTTACTTTTTGAAGCGATTTTAAACATCAGACCCGGCTTGCTGTTTGCTGATTGGCCGGTTCCCTGGTCGCTGTCGATGGTTTCCATGGCGTTCACCAAGTTATCCTCCAGCTTCTCTCTGAAGTAAACAAACCCAGCTGATCAGAGTGTGTGTGTGTGTGTGTGGTTGATTGACAGGTGGTGGTTGTCATGGTAACGTACTGGGCCACAGCCAGCTCCAGTTCCTCGATCTTCTTCTCCAGAGACGTCTGCAGGTCGCTCTTCTCCACAGAGTACTCCACGAAGAACGCCTCGAGGACGAACGCCACGAAGATGCTGAAAGACAACAGGAAGTGATGTCATCAGCTGGGGGGGCGGGGGGACAGGATACTGGAGCTGGAGACGGATGGTGACTGGATGGGGGGGGGGCTGATGCTGTGAGCCTTACTTGATGATGATGATGACGACCACGATGTGGAAGAGGACGAAGTAGATCCGCGCTGACACGTGGGTGACGAGAGCGAAGCCGCTGCTCAGCAGTGGAGTCGTGTTAAGAAACAAACTCTGTGGGCTCAGCTGGAACATCACGCCACTCTGCACGCCACTCTGCACGCCACTCTGCACGCCACTCTGCACGCCACTCTGCACGCCACCACTGCTCATGACTTCAGTCACTTTACAGGCTCAGATTATTAATAAACTGATCAACAATAAATGATGTTTGATTCCAGATTAAACTACGCAGCAGTTTATAAAGTCACCAAGACTAAAATAGGAACCTATGTATTCATTCTTTGTTTCAATTCACTTTTTACCTGCAGTATTCAAATTCTTTCATCCTTCGTTTCATCTATTAAACTTTTCACTTCATTGCGTCAGTCTCTGAACCCGTTGTTGAAGGATATCGTGCCACTGGTTGACCACGGTGAGCTCCACCAGCAGGACGAAGGAGGACACCACGTCGTTGAAGTTGTTCTTGCAGTAGTTGAGTTGTGCGAAGGGCGTTCCGTTCAGCAGAGGGTTCCCGCAGTACGCCTTCGCAGGGTCGCTGGAGTCCGCCTCGTAAAACTTCACCTTCCCTTTGAAAATCTCCATCCCCACCATGGCAAAGATGTAGTACACCACCTGAGGAGGAGCCAGCTTCACTATCAAGCCCAAACTTTCTTACAGACTCACAATCCTGCTTCAAAATCAGGATAAAGATGGAACAAAGACGGCTGTACCGACGCCTCCACGACCAGGACGGGTGGAGTGTCGTGCTAAACCTGCAGTACTTCCCCTTCAGCCACTAGAAATACACATCGGTTTGAGTTTACGCTGTTTAACAGTTCGGCGCTTTACGTTACTGTAAAACAGCCTGTTCCTCTGGCACTACGTTCTGCTTCAAGAGCCAAACAAACATAGTGTAAACTCAAATGGATATATATATATTTTACATGGCTAAAATCCAGCACAATGCTCTGTTTCCACTCGGTGCTACACAGAGCTGATGGTCATCGACTGCAGGCAACACACTGACTGCAGGTAAGCACACCGACAGACCACAGCTAACACTTACAGTCTGCTAACAAATGTAGACTTGAGATTTCTTAAAACAGCTTTCAAACTACTGACTCCTCTCTGGATGCTGTTGATGTTATCAGCAGCTGGGCTTCATGGATGGTGCTGCTGTTGGCCCAAGACTCAGATCTCAGAGCTCTGTGATGGATCGTGTTCCCCGCAGGATGAACTGTCAGAACTCTGGTGATCCTCTGACTCCTCGTCTAGTGCCATCATCAGTCTGAATGTCCGACAGTAATCAGACGGTGTATATATACTAAACATCAGCTTGTTAGCATGTTGATTTAGCACCACAGTGGATGGAGTGACGTCGCAGCGTGAGGACGGTTCTGCTTGTGATTTCACCCTCTAACATTTGGACCTTTGGTTGGCCTCGTTTCTGGAGCTGGAAGACAGTTTTACTTTTAACTCCCAAAAACTCCAAGCGTTCCTCAAAATAAAGTTTTGGGGATATCTTGAGGAAAAGATTGCTGTGGATCTTTGAAGACATCTCAGACTGCTGACTGGAGGGGAAATGAAAACATCAATTGATTTTTACCTATATTGATGATCTTCAATCGATGAGTGGAGAAAACTTTGCAAAAACAGAACCAGGCAGAGTGATCTCTGTACACTGGCTACATGTGTTTGGTCTGTCAGTTAACATGGAGACGGTTATTGAACCACAGCTCTGAACAGGTGATCTGTTATCAGTGACTTACAATGATCAGCTGTCCGAATGTGAGGATCGCCGGGCCGATCCGGATCAGGGTGTTGATGATTGTACGAAACCTGACAGGGAATGTCGTCCTCATTAGTAAAGACATAACACAGCCATGAAGACAAGTAGACCAATCAAGACAGATCTTATCCCAGGTGTCCATTCACTGCTATGGATACCTGCAGGTTACTGTACGTACCTCGAGCAGCGATTTACCTGCCAATCAGAGACAAGTATTCTTTAAATGGTATATATAATCAAACCTTTTGATACTGTCCACCACCCGGATCAGTCTGAGGACTCGCAGGATGAAGACAATGTCCAGGATCTGACGGCTGGTGTAATCCCCCGCTACAACCAGACGGGAAAGTCAACTGGTCACGTATACAAACACACTGTGATGCTTCGTACACACTGTCTTATGAAACGCACAACATCAAACTGCATCAAGATGTTTTGAAGTGTTTTCATTTTCTCCAGACACAAATATCTCTCCAGGTTTCTACAAGCCTGGACGGGTTCAGTTTGAGTGGGAAGGTGCGAATCATGGGCTCCTGTGAATAAAACACATCTTTCCTGTCAACATTGAGCAGAAATTCTGCAGAGAAGTCTGAGAAACATTAAAGGCAGATTTTAAGACTATCATCTGCATAGAAGTTGATATTACTCCTGGGCGATAAACAGGGTCTGGCAACCTTTATTATTCTGGCTTCTACTGTTACTTGTCTCAAAACCAAACGCTACAGCTGAACGATCAGAAGTCTCACTAGAAGGAAGAACAAACAGATCTTACATGACTTCATGGCGGAGTTGATGATTGTGGCGACGAGAGCAGCGACAACGATGATGGTGTCAAACCTGGAACACAAGACAAACATTTCAGCTGCAGTCGAGTCTTTCCTTCAACAGCCCACAGACGCTGAAAGCAAAACCAGCGTCAACTCCAGACGAATCGAGTCTCAGCCCGTTTGTGTTCACATGACGTCATTAATTTAATGACGTCCAGTTGTAACGTCAACCAGCTGAGAGGGAGACAGTACTGAGCATGTGCAGTGAGCCTCGCGACGTTGAAGCAAAACAGGAGCTGAGCTCAGCGAGCAGTTTTCCTTCAGGAAGCCATCTTTGAATCCAGTAACCACCGTTTTAAGGAAACATCCATGAAACATACAAACATCTCTGACTGCAGCGGCACTGCTCGCCAGCAGGTGGCGCAACACTGTGGAAAAGAAAAGAAATGGCAAAGAAAACCTGTTCAACAGCTGCAGCAGGAGTTTCAGACGGCTCTGAGAGAAACACACTCAGTGTTGACTTCATCAGGTACGCCGTCTGATGTAAAGAACCTGAATCCTGCTGCGTTTTTACTGAAGACAAATCAGGTCCGTGTTCCCATGAACCAGCCGGTGGAGCGCCACTCGCTTCAGCTGGGATACAGATTAGAAGCCAATGTTGAAGGTACGTTACGTCTCTCACCACGAAGCGAGCAGGTCCAACTCTGCCCAGACCAGAACAGAAGCACAGTGATACAGTACCGAGGTGAGCTTGCTGCTGGGTTTGACTCCTGGCATCCCAGGGCTGAGTCAGCAAACACAACTGCTAACCTAGCTGCACAGCTAACCGTGCTAACTACCTTATAGCAGTTAGCAGTTACAGTAGAGAGCTGAAGTCCCGCCCCCTCCGTTGGACCTCATTGGACCTTATGTCAGACAACATTAGCCAAGCAGTTTACGAGTCATAACACCGATCATACAGGATCAATACATCATCTGTCTCTCTTCACTTCCAGACCAACGTTTGACCAAATAAGGGGAACAGGAAGGGGCGGAGCTTCTGCTCTCTGTAGCGACAGGTTAAGCTACCTGTTCAGAGTCGAGGTGGAGCAGCCGGACGATATCGGAACACTTTCTCCATGAAATCTGATTCAGTAACACGCGGCTCTGATGGCGTGTTAATAGACATTAAGAGAGCATTTGTTTATGACGGCGCACCGCGATCAGATACACGTGTTTGTAGCGTTTTCGATGAAATGAGGTCGTTGTCCCCTGTTGGATTTGATCCTGGAGCACGAGTGGGAGAAGAGATGAAAATACCTCCAGCTTGACTTCATGGGAACTTAAAGCACCAAGCTCAGCGTTACTGGACTCAAATATATCAAGAGGTGATTCTAATATTCTGACCGGCTCATTAACAGAGACAGCTCTCAGTTTACCTAATAAAGTGGCCACTGAGTGTCTGAAAGAGAAAACTAAACCCGACGTTCTGCTTGTTGGACACCTGATTGACACGCGTCAGCTCTTTTCTGCTGTTTTGTCTTTTATTCTTTTCTTTTTTTTTGGTTTCTGGCTTTTCCTGAACATCTTTTTAGTTTTCACTTTCAGACCTTTTTGTCCCAAACCAGCACCATAGCTCAGAAGCTGCCTTCACATTTAAACAATAAATAGAACAATAAATGAATAAAGTCCAAGCAGAAGCAGCACATGATGGAAGGGAAACACGTCACGTACCTCGTACTTACAATCTGGGAGGCAGATAAACTGTGTGAGACGGACGTGACACAGCGGGTTGATTTGTAAATGTTTTCATTGTTCGATCAATACTGATCAGGTTTCAGACACAAACAGTTTCAGACAGATATTGAAAT
This sequence comes from Acanthopagrus latus, assembly GCF_904848185.1. Classification (NCBI taxonomy): domain Eukaryota; kingdom Metazoa; phylum Chordata; class Actinopteri; order Spariformes; family Sparidae; genus Acanthopagrus; species Acanthopagrus latus. Next base: position 584,499 of record NC_051039.1, on the reverse strand, counting down.
ACAAACTATTGTTACCTTCAGTTTCTCACGGCATTCATTAATCTCGCTGCACATCAGCTCACCGCGACCCTCCAAACCCTCCAAACCCCCAGATCACTGAGTCTGCAGTGTGTGTGTGTGTGTGTGCGTGCGTGTGTGTGTGTGTGTGTGCGTGTGTCTGTGTGTGTGTGTCTCTGTATAAAGATCTGGATCCAGTGAAATTAGCTTCAAAGTGTAAAAACAACTTCCGGTTGTGATCCAAAATGCAACAGTAGTTATCAAACTGACAGCAGGCGGACGACTGACTTGATGTTTGCAGGTTTTAGGTTGATGTTGATGTCAGTGTTGAACTTTACCCAGAATCCTTTGGTCATTTGGGACTAACACTGTGTGACAGGGTGAGTGTTGCCTCGTCCTCACCAGTTCCAGAAGCTGTGGCGGGAGAAGAAAGCTCTGGGCTCGAACACGTAGAGCTTCAGCAGGATCTCCAGCAGGTACAGAGCCAGAAAAACCCACTCCGAGTTGGAGATGAGCGGATTCTCCTCGTCCAGACCGATGAAGACAGCGTTCACCAGGATGATCAGGTCGTACACGATCACGAAGGCCCTGAAAGGCACCAAACAGCCTGTTTACATGATGTTTGATAAAAACATCCTCATGATCCTCATGCACACAGAATCATCTTCTGCTGAGCGCTGAGAACAAACAAACAAGATGAGGAAGATGGAGAAGGCGAGGCCACATCCTCACACTTCTTCTTTGCAGACGAAAATGGCGGGCGCTCCTGGACGCTTCAGACGGGTAACGATGACTAAATCACTGAGAGAGAAACCTGCAACCAGACTCCTGATCTGATCATTTAACTTGTTAAGTATCTGAATATCCTCACATCTGTCTCACCTGTGTTGGACCAGCCGGCAGAGGAGGCGGCTGGGGGCCGACAGGTAGAGGGCGGGGCACACGCCCTGGAGGGGGTGTGGTCTCGACTTTAGTGTGATCACCTCAATGTTCAAGAGGTCGGCCAGCTGGACGAACGCCACTTTACCTGTCAATCAGAGTCCAAGAGATAAAATGACAAACATACTAAATCTTATAAGTACGTTATGTAACCTGTGTGTGACTTCCTGTCTCGCTCTCTGACTCGCCTGGAGTCACAGAGACGCTGCGTCACCTCGAGGAAACTCTGCCGGAAACATTTGTGATGATTTAAAAACACGTCAACAACGTGACGAACAAAGGTTGAGTCGTTTTCAGACATGTTGTTGTAGAAATGTTACGGATAACATCTGTAAAGTGAGTGTGAGTCATTAAAGACAGAGTGCACGACTGCATCACATCAGGATCCTGGTTCTGATCCCTTCCAGTCTTATATGATGTTTACACGAAAAGCCCGGTTCTTCCTCACGTTGCTGTGAGTTCAGCTCTACTGCAGAGTTTATCTCAGACTGAAGTGGAACTGGATGATAAAACAGTCTGACTTCCCCCATGTGGGGGGTGAGTCTGCAGATAGTGACTCTGCCGAGGAATGAGAGCTGATGTTCTGATGTTCTGCGGTTCTGTGGTTGTGACGGTGCAGAACAGAACGAAGCCTCGCACAGTAACCGACACTCAGCTCGGACTCAACCTGCTGCTCTCACACATCAACTGAAACACTGACTCTGATCTACAGAGGTCGTCAGAGGAGGACTTTATATCCTCAGGAGGAGGAGAGGAGGACTTTATATCCTCAGGAGGAGGAGAGGAGGACTTTATATCCTCAGGAGGAGGAGAGGAGGACTTTATATCCTCAGGAGGAGGAGAGGAGGACTTTATATCATCTGGAGGAGGAGAGGAGGACTTTATATCCTCAGGAGGAGGAGAGGAGGACTTTATATCATCAGGAGGAGGAGAGGAGGACTTTATATCATCAGGAGGAGGAGAGGAGGACTTTATATCATCAGAGGAGAGGAGGACTTTATATCCTCAGAGGAGAGGAGGACTTTATATCCTCAGGAGGAGGAGAGGAGGACTTCATATCCTCAGGAGGAGGAGAGGAGGACTTTATATCCTCAGGAGGAGGAGAGGAGGACTTTATATCATCAGGAGGAGGAGAGGAGGACTTTATATCCTCAGGAGGAGGAGAGGAGGACTTCATATCATCAGGAGGAGGAGAGGAGGACTTTATATCATCAGGAGGAGGAGAGGAGGACTTTATATCATCAGGAGGAGGAGAGGAGGACTTTATATCCTCAGGAGGAGGAGAGGAGGACTTTATATCCTCAGGAGGAGGAGAGGAGGACTTTATATCATCTGGAGGAGGAGAGGAGGACTTTATATCCTCAGGAGGAGGAGAGGAGGACTTTATATCATCAGGAGGAGGAGAGGAGGACTTTATATCATCAGAGGAGAGGAGGACTTTATATCATCAGGAGGAGGAGAGGAGGACTTTATATCATCAGGAGGAGGAGAGGAGGACTTTATATCCTCAGGAGGAGGAGAGGAGGACTTTATATCCTCAGGAGGAGGAGAGCAGGACTTTATATCATCAGGAGGAGGAGAGGATGAGTTAAGTTTTGCTGTTTAGGTGAACTGTTCCTTTAAACGAGAGAAGGAAAACCCACGGCCTCCTGCCGTCACTTTGCATGATGGGTACAACAGTATGTGGTCAGTGTCTATGTGTGTGTGTGTGTGTGTGTGTGTGTGTGACCCACCGATGCAGCCCTGGTTCTTGTCGTCGGACACGCTCCACAGCAGCTCTCTGTGGGCGTTGCTGAGGTCGGGCTGCACCAGTCGGACCAACTGGTTCCAGTTAGCCTGGCTCACCACGGGCTCCCCGCCCTCCTCCCTCTGCTCCTGCAGCACGGCGAACGCTCGCACCATCTTGTGCCTTTTGGCCCTCACCAGCTGCCGTACCTCCTCCTGTCGGGGCAGAGAGGCAATGAGAACTACAGACATGATTCACAGACATTAACTGATCAGCTGATCAGGTGATGATGGAAACATGTGGCCTGATCACACAGGAACACTAAATGAACAACGGATGGATGTTGTGTCTCCACCTTATAGATTATATCATATTGATGTCTTTCCTTAATGACTGAAACTTTAAATTAACAAAATATAAAACTCTCCACATCTTAGACATGTTTTTCTTTCCTGTTTGGTGAAATATAATAAATGTCGTCTGTTTAAACTTTTGTTAATCATTCTTTTCATGTGTTTTTGCACCACAGAGTCACTGTGCCTGAGGCTGGACCAGCCTAGCTAACAGCTAGTGTTGGCTCACTAACCTCATCACGTGGTGATTTGAAATATAATCTATAAAAACACATCACTGAGGAAACAGAATTCAACTTCTGATTCCATCCTGTGGGCCTTTGCTGCACCTCTCTCATCTCTCGACTGTCCTGTCAGATAAATACTTCAGACAGCTCTGATGGAGCTCAGGAATACTTTCCTCTGAGCTGAACTGTGAACACGCAACAGAAGATCTTGATGGATCCCGTCGGCCAAAGGTGTGAAATAAAATGCTCACAGTTTTTAATCTGGTTGCCAGCTGTCGCCTTAATGTTGCTAAGCTAGCTAATGTCTTCAGGTCTGTGTACAAAGTCCAGAACCTGACGGCTCAATGAACAGACTGAGCACGCCGTCGTACCTTCAGGTATTTTTTGTAGTTGTTGTAGACGACGGCCAAGAAGACGGACATGAAGATGTAGGTGTTGATGAGGATGTACAAGATGAAGAAGATGGCGAAGCCATTGCTGGCGTTGTACGCCGGCATCCTGCCAACGAGAAGCAGAAGAGAATACATGCAGGTGTGAGATAAATGTTTCTGAAACAGTCACTTCCTTCTTCTTTTCTGTCGACCACACTGTCTGAATTCTGTCAGACAGACACAAACAAACATCTTTGAAACTGTTCTGTGGAAACAGAGTTAACGTTTTTTTGATGCGTCATTAACATCCTCTTTAATATCAGGAAGTCAAACACATTTTAAAACAGAAAATGTTTTGTATTATTTCAAAACTCATGATAAGGAGATGAAATGTGTTGATGGTGATGGCTGAGGAGGTCGGAGGTCAGCGTGATCAGACGTGACCTCCCATCAGCTGACAGACGGTTGATAAGAAGTCTTACATGACGTCGGGGCTGTTGGCAGTGGTGACGAGGACGTACAGGTCGAAGACGATCTCCAGGTAGTTGGTGAAGTACGGAGCTCCATCGATCGTCTTCAGGCCTCTGCACAGGAAACACACACCAGATCGTACTGTCATGGAAGGTAACTTAGTACATTTACTCAAGTACTGATATGAAGCACAATACTGAGATACTTGTACTTTACAGAGTACTTCCACTTCCTGCTGCTTACACTTCCACTACATTTATTTACTAGTTACATAACTGTACATTTTTAAATCACTTTATTGTGTTGGTGGAAACATTAAGTGATAATCAAACAAGTGTTGATTTGATGTCCGGTGACAACAGAGTGAAAGTACAGCTGGACGTGAGCTGACAGTCGTTACTTCAGTCAGCAGTGTTGTTGTGTGAAAGCCCACTGAGACGATGTGATTGTGATTCTGGGCAGAATAAATAAAATGTTTTTGATTGATTATGGAACAGACTGTGCAGACAAATAAAGTGTGAGGCTTTCTGAAAGTGACTTCTTCTACCCGAGGAGCCACGAACATCTCGACCACCTCTCGTGAACAGCAGCGCCTCCTTCAGACTCCTCTGGACCACAAACCAACAAACTGCTGCGACCGTCGGGCTCCACCAGCCGGACCGCCGGCCTGAGCAGCAGCTTAGACACTGGTCGTGTGTTCATCTCACCGTTTTCCCAACAGTTTGAGGGCCATGAGGGAGAAGATGAGGAGGCTGAACATGAAGAGCAGGAAGACGTAGAAGATCTGAGGCAGAGCGTTCCGGATGCTCCTGAACGCTCTGCGGAGCTGAACACAAACACACACAAACACACACACACACACACACAAACAGACACAGTTAATGAAGCTGCTCATCCTCCCACAGGAGTCCAACACACACACACGCCCACCCACCCACACACACACACACACACGCACACACACACACCCACGCCCACCCACACCCACACACACACACACACACACACACACACACACACACACACACACACTCTCCGACAAATGATGCATTCAGGCGCCGTCAGCTCACATTTCCATGTTTAACAGCAGGAAGTTTAAACAACTGAAGACGATCGTGATCCACAGATTAGAGACCGTCAGTCAGTGGAGAAACGCCACAACATGAGCTGCTCACCTGAGACACACCTGAACACACTTCTTCCTCTCCACCTTCTTCTCCCTCACTTCTCCTACTTCTTCTAAAAGGATCTTAAAGGATCAGAAATCTTTTAATGTCCCACAAACAAATTTCCCCGTCTGCGGGACATTAAAGGATTTCTGATTCTGATTCTGATTCTGAATCTTCTTCAATTCTTCTTCACAAATCAAATATGGATGTGGGAACTATTACAAAACTAACTATTCTTTTTTAACTTTTGGTGTCTTCACTTTTGTTATTGTTAAATATTGTCTATTTATGTAAAATGATTGTTAATCACCAATCATATTAATAACAAGAATAAAAACGATTGTAATAATAACAACAACAACAATAATACCTCAGAACAGGCCAAACAGCTAAACTAATGACCTCTCAGGTAGTTAGTTTCCATGACAACATGACTGCGGGCTCAGACAGGTGAGACAGGCGGGTCGTTACCTGCCGTCCCTCGGTGACGTTGACCAGCAGCAGCGGGCGCAGGACTCTGGACCAGCGGACGGCGCGACAGTTGGAAGCTTTCAGCGCTCCGTAGATGATCATATCCACCAGAGTGAGCTGACGGGACACAGAGACAACAAACACCAGACTGTTCAGCAGTGAGACGGACAACTGATCCTGTCAGCATCTGTTATATCCGTCTATACGTGCTGCGTTTGAGCCCTCTGGTGCATTAAAGGGTCAGTCTGCAGTTTCAGAGAAGAAACTCAAACTGAGAATGTTAATCTTTACAATATACAAACCATCTCCATCAGTGAATAAACCAACTGTTCTCAAAGGAAACACTGGTTGGAGATATAAAGGTGGCAGGGTCCGCCACAGATAAACAAAATAACAGTACAAATGTGTTGTCCTTTAATGTAAAACTCTCGCCAGAAAGCAAGCAAGGCTTTATTTGTGATTAAATGTGAGTCAAACTTTCGTGTAAATGCATAATTACGACGAAAGAGGCACTTTTAAGATTTACTGTAGTTTCAGTGTTCATGTGTAGAGACCCTGGTGATACGACGAGCAAAGTTTCATGTTGTGTCGAGACTTCTTAGCGTTTTAAAAATAGCGATTTTGATGCTAACGCGCCAGTGCCCCTGCACTGAAAATTAGCTAATCTGACACCGAAACTATGGTAAATCTTAAAAGTGTCGTAATTATGCATTTACATGAAGCTTTGACTCATATACATTTATATACACAAATAAAGCCTCTGTGGCTTTTTACCGAGAGTTTGACTTTAAGGTCAGTTAGTTTATACAGACTGCTCCTTTAATCTACAGACTGAACCTTTAATCTACAGACTGAACCTTTAATCTACAGACTGCTCCTTTAATCTACAGACTGCTCCTTTAATCTACAGACTGAACCTTTAATCTACAGACTGAACCTTTAATCTACAGACTGCTCCTTTAATCTACAGACTGAACCTTTAATCTACAGACTGAACCTTTAATCTACAGACTGCTCCTTTAATCTACAGACTGCTCCTTTAATCTACAGACTGAACCTTTAATCTACAGACTGCTCCTTTAATCTACAGACTGAACCTTTAATCTACAGACTGCTCCTTTAATCTACAGACTGAACCTTTAATCTACAGACTGAACCTTTAATCTACAGACTGAACCTTTAGGATCAGGACCAAGCAGAGAGACATTCACTGACTGCAGGATATTACAGCGTCAGTGTTGTCCTGTAAAAAGCTCATCAGGAGGGCCTCACATGATTCCATGCATCCTGATTGGTCGCTTCAGTCACTGAGTCACCAGGAAGTCTCTCTGCTTTTGAAAGGTGCTGACGAGGCAACAAACATCTCCGGCTAAAGGTTGTTTCACAACCGCTGGCAGAAAGTCTTCTCAGCACATTCTGCAGCTCCTGACAGGAACTCAGCAACGACTGAGAAACCAGCAACTGTCCAAACTGCACAGGTCACCAACCGTCACCAGGACAATCACCAGCTCTACGTCTCCAGAACACTGACGACTGAACCCAGACTGTCCGATGAGCCCGGCTTTCAAGGAACCAGGGTCCAGTTTGATTTGGGATCTAAAACTTGTTTCTCCGACATATTAACATATTACATATCAGCAACATTGACACCTGCAGACAGTCTGTTCAATGAAGACACCTGTGTAGCCCCTCCCACCAGACTAACGGTGTCATCAAGCCCCTCCCACCAGAGTAACAGTGTCATCAAGCCCCTCCCACCAGACTAACGGTGTCATCAAGCCCCTCCCACCAGAGTAACAGTGTCATCAAGCCCCTCCCACCAGACTAACGGTGTCATCAAGCCCCTCCCACCAGACTAACGGTGTCATCAAGCCCCTCCCACCAGACTAACGGTGTCATCATGCCCCTCCTACCCCGAGGATGACGATGATGCAGATGTTTTTGGGATCTTTCCAGAACTTGTCTCGAGGGATCACTTTGGCGTAGTGAACCAGTCGGATGGTGAAGACGATCAGACACAGCAGCTCCACCAGCATGGTTGCCTGGAAACAACACCACACGACAGACTTGTTTGTGATTGGCTCTCAGACTCGGCTTCTATCTGCACAGTTAACATGGCTTCTCTCCTGACAGGAACCAGGAACCAGGACGACGTCTCACCCATGTTGGCAGAGCGAAGACGGCCGGCTCCTCGAAGAGCGCCAGAGACAGATCGACCAGGATGAAGACGTAGAGCAGCACCTGAGGGAGCCAGTGGTTGTAGCGCAGGTACAGTCTGAAAACACAACACAGCTGCTGTTACTCTGCAGGAAGCTAGCTGCTACAGTGAGCAGCAGTTAGCGGTCACGCTGCCTCCTACTGACAACACCTGGAACAGCAGCAGGTAGCTGAGTCTCACCTCACAGCCTGAGGCGACGTGTCGAAGTAGATGTTCCTGTTGTACTGAGCGTCCGACACATAGATGGAGGCCAGGTCGAAGTCCTGACACACACACACACACACACAATGTAAATATTAATGAGGTAATGACACAAACCGTCTCCATCAGTGAGTAAACCAGCTGTTCTCTGAGGAAACACTGTCTGAAGCTACAGAGGTGGCAGGGTCCGCCACACAGAAACACAGTAAAACAGTATCACTTGTGTTACTTTAAGTCTCTCCTGGTGAGTGTGAGGTCGTCAGGAGGAACCTGCTGATGTCTCATGTCGAGGTTTAATAATGATCAGTAAGTTATTGATCAGATCAGGAGTGTGTCTCACGTCCACGTTCAGTTTACACGTTATTTTCTTGTTTTTGTTTAGATTTTATCATCGACTCACTGATGAATCAACCAATAACAGATGGCACAGATTGATCGGGTGGCTGCGGCTGTACGAGGACGAGGACGCAGACACAGAGGACGCGTCTCTGTGACCAGCGTGTCATCAGGACGTCTTCAGCCTGAAGCTGCTTCCTGTTTGTTTACGAGCAACAAGCCTCAGTTAACTGCTGCTTTATGAGGCCACAGGGACAAGAGTCCACCTGGGTACTGAGACAGACAGAGACACGAGAGACAGGTTAAGGTCTTTATTGTCCCTCGAGGGGAAATCTGATTTGCAGGAGAGGGTAAGAAATACACAAAGACAACATAAAGAGGACGTGGGACATTAATCACAGTTCCAGCAAACAAACAGCCAAAAGATTCAAAGTAGCAAAGAGTCATTAGCAGCCACAGTGATGTGCTGCTGAGCAGTGCAGTGGAGGTTTAATGCAAATTAACACTGGGAACAAAGGAACAGTTAAACCTGGGGACCTGAATCTCCACCAGATGGTCCGAGCTGGACAGGACCGGCCGAGTCCTGAGCAGAACTGGTCTGTCGTGGATATAATAATAATAATAATAATAATAATAATAATAATAATAATAATAATAATAACTGCTAAAGAAAGCTGCTGCTTGACCATTATTCTTCTGGTTACTTTAACAATACTGAGCAAATGATTTTTGTTTTGCACTGAGAGGTTCCATACCAAGAAATGACAAAATTTAAACTGGACTTCTATTTGCAGATTGCAGACGTATTGATCATGGTTCAAGTTCTTGTCGCCCTCCCAGGTGCCCGTCTCAACAGGCGAGCCCTTGATTACAGCTGGGAAGGTTGAGTGGGAGGTTTTCCTGAAGTCTTTAGTTTCGTGAACATTTAACAGTTAACTAGCTACAATGTGCTGTGGAGAAATCTACAAATAAAAGCCTTGCATGAGTTGTTTCACTCTCAAGGTGTTTGTACAGATCATTAAATAAAGTGGTTAACCCGGTAACCCTCTATTAACCGGTATGCAAACTGCATCAGGTGGAGCAGACCTGAACCCCATCAGTCCAGATTTATTAACCAGTAGCTCAGAAGTCTCCATCCCCAGTGAGGTCGGAGCCTCAGGCCTCAGGACATGAGGCTGTTCTTTGGTTTGTTCTTGGCCTCGGGTACAACAGACTCCCTCCACAGTTTGGGGACTTTGTGCTGGTAACTTACGAGTTAAAGAGATCAGTAAAAATCTCACAGAACTGATCTACACAAGCTTTAAGAAGTCTGCCAGTGATCCTGCCAGGCCCAGGACTCGTCCTGACGTTACCTTCACTGACCATGGATCTGACGGAGGGCGTCCTGAAGGCAGCACCATCACCCAACATGTCAGACACATCGCCGAATCAACTTCATCACTATCACATGAAGTCAAATCATTCAGTGCATGTGCAAGCTGAGCCGTCGATGGTGATTCACATGTTGTTCTTATTGTTCTGGCTCATCGTGCTTCAGCTCATTACAGGACAGTTCTCCTCTAATCTGCGCTTATACTGGAGTTTAGCCCTGTTAATGTCATATCTGGCCTCTTCCTCTCCATGTAGGAAGGCAGAATGTTTCCTGTGCAGAGCATCCGTCACTGCTTTATTCAGCCGAGGTGTGTTACTGCAGACAGCTTCACATGTTTGATGGGACGATTGAGTCTTTTAGATAAAGAATATGAGAGGAGGACATCAGCTGAAGCTCTCATCAAGACCAGTAAACACATGAAGACACACACAGCTGGTGCAGTCTATCTGTCTGTCTGTCTCTGTCTGTCTCTGTCTGTCTGTCTGTGTCTCTGTCTGTCTGTCTGTCTGTCTGACTGTCTGTCTCTGTCTGTCTCTGTCTGTCTGTCTGTGTCTCTATCTGTCTGTCTGTCTGTCTCTCTGTCTGTCTGTCTGTCTGTCTGTCTGTCTCTCTGTCTGTCTGTCTGTCTGTCTCTGTCTCTTCTCTATCTGTCTGTCTGTCTCTGTCTCTCTGTCTGTCTGTCTGTCTGTCTCTCTGTCTGTCTGTCTGTCTCTTCACTATCTGTCTATCTGTCTGTCTCTCTGCGTGTCTCTCTGCGTGTCTCACCTCTTTGCTCTTTGCAGAATTTCCTCCGTTCGGGATTCCTGTTCCTTTTCCTGCAGCCTCATCAGGAATGTGCTCGCTCCTCTCCGGCTCGGTCATCTCTCAAACTTTCTCCTCAACTCCTCCTGAAAACTTCTTCTGGTGTGTCGGCCCGAGCAGCGTGCGGGGCCGTGCGGGGCCGTGCGTGTCTCTGCGGGAGCGAGAGTCTTCAGCTGTTGTTGTAGACGTCAGCGCGGAGCGTGTGTCCACATCACGTGCTGTCCTCTGGGCTCCATCAGGACTTCTTCACACTCAACTGATCCGAGCCGCTCAGCGTCCTCACTGATAAACCAGAGCTGCTGCTGCCTTCATGGCCCGCAGGAAACATGGGGCATCAGAGCATCAGTGACGTGGTGACAGGATCGACGCCCTGAGAGTGAAGCAGTGCACTCAGAGACTGTGACCAACTGTGACTCTGACACTTTGTGACCAACACATGAACACACACTGAGACTGTGTGAGACACTTTGTGACCAACACATGAACACACACTGAGACTGTGTGAGACACTTTGTGACCAACACATGAACACACACTGAGACTGTGTGAGACACTTTGTGACCAACACATGAACACACACTGAGACTGTGTGAGACACTTTCTGACAGTTCGGCTGAAAACACAACGAGGATTTTAAAAGAAAGCAGGATTATTTTAATCAGCGCGTTTCTGTTTTTACTTGTGAACACTGAACTCGTTTACATTTGATGTTTGACAGAGAAAATAATTTAGTGTAAACCTGAGAGAGGACACTTGCTATGATGACACAAATGAATAAATAGAATAACTGACAGGAGATGAAAAGATAAAAACGGTTCGTTCTTTTATCTTTTTTTCAATACTCATCCTTATATTCAATCTCTGCTTGTTTTTATTTTTTGTTTTTATTTCATTTAATTTCCAAAAAGTTTTTGTTTGTTTTGTGTCAGGTTGTCTTTTGTCGGACTTTAATCAGAGACAGTGAAGGCAGCCCGACGCGTCACGTGACCCTCAGCAGCAGGATAACGGAAACGGACAGACACGCACGCACACACACACGCACACACACATGCAGACACTGGGACACACAGAGGCGCATATTAATGGACAAATCCGCCCTAAAACACAATGACGTCACGCATGAGTTGGGTGTGGTGAGGTCAAACTGCTCCTGAGATGATCAGCTGTTTGATCTCTACTCACACTTATTCTCTTTAGTTTCTAATAACAATAACAATAATAACAATAACAAAAACAACAACAACAACAACAACAATAATAATAATAATAATTATTATTATTATTGTTGTTGTTGTTGTTGTTGTTATTGTTATTGTACGATGTGCAAATGAAAATGTGCAAATGAACAGGATGTTCAAGGTGAGCGTTAATGTAACGCATAGAGTTATGGTGCTGTCAGTGTGACAGTAGAGTCAGTGGTAGAGGTGGAGTGTGAGGAGTGTCAGGGGGGATTCAGGCCTTGTTGATAAGGCTGACAGCAGACGGGAAGAAACTGTTCTTGTGGCGTGAGGTTTTGGTTCTGATGGACCGCAGCCTCCTGCCAGAGGGGAGTGTCTCAAAGAGTTTGTGACCGGGATGGGAGGGATCAGCAACAATCTTTCCTGCACGCCTCAGGGTCCTGGAGGTGTACAGGTCCTGAAGAGACGGGAGGTTGCAGCCAATCACCTTCTCTGCTGACCGAATGACACGCTGCAGCCTGCCCTTGTCCTTGGTGGTGGCAGCAGCGTACCAGATGGTGATGGAGGAGGTGAGGATGGACTCAATGATGGCTGTGTAGAAGTGCACCATCATTGTCTTCGGCAGACTGAATTTCTGCCGCTGCCGCAGGAAGTACATCCTCTGCTGTGCTTTCTTGGTGAGGGAGCTAATGTTCAGCTCCCACTTGAGGTCCTGGGAGATGATTGTTCCCAGGAAGCGGAAAGACTCCACAGTGTCAATAGTGGAGTCACAGAGGGTGATGGGGGCAGGTGAGGCTGAGTTCTTCCTGTAGTCCACAACCATCTCCACTGTCTTTAGAGCATTGAGCTCTAGGCTGTTCTGGTTGCACCAGGTCACCAGGTGGTCAACCTCCCACCTGTAGGCAGACTCGTCACCATCAGAGATGAGTCCGATGAGGGACACGTTGTTGTTCAGTGTTCTTGATACAAACCAACAAGTACACAGACAAGCACATTTTTCTCAAACTTCATTATTTGATCAAGATAAGAAAGTATAATTAAGTATTCCTGAACTAAACCTGAACCTCTTCAAACATGCTTCAAATGAAGATTTGTTTTCAGCATTAACAGGTTTGTTGTATGTGTTTGATTTCCTGTATATGAAATACAAATAAGGTCCATGATTATAAACTAAGTGTGAGTTTTATTTTAGGGTGGGATTTCCCTTTAACACACTCACACACTGAACAAACAGATAAACCAGGTCATGTAACAACAGATCTGTCTCACAATTAGTCAAATGGTCCAAATGTTCACATGAAACTCTTTTTTCTTCACTTGCTTCAGTGATTTTAACACATCAGTTTAACTCATATTCATGTATTTATGGGTTCTGCTACAAACTCAAAGTGACGTCAGCAGTTTAATGTGAAACTGAAGCTGTGATGTTTCACCTCCATCAGTCACAGATGATCTCTGTCTGTATCCGTGTGGATCTGCTGCCTCCTGCTGGTCACTCTGCAGTCTGACACTCTGCTGCTCTGCACCAGCTCACGTCAACCACTTCCTGTTACTGACCAAGGAACCTGAAGAAGGAAGGGTCATCACGTCACTGGATCTCTGGTGTCAGACTGTGGTGACGGCTGTACTGAAGTCTATGGGAGATGATGGAGAAACACAGTAAAACACTCAGAAAAGGAGCTCAAAGGACTGATGGAGCGTCATCACATGGTGCAACAGCCACCACCTGAAGCTCAACATCAGTAAGACCCAGGAGGTGGTGCTGGACTACCAGAGGAACAGGAGGCCTCCTGCCCCGTCATAATCCAGGGAGGAAGTGGAGAGGGTGGACTCACACAGGTACCTTGGGGTTGTGACGACCTCTCCCACTCTTGGATTGGTGGTCTGACATGCTCCGACTGTTTTCTTGCAGATGTAGGTGGAGCTGGGAGGGTCAACCTGTACCTGCCTTTCTGGGTGGGACTCCCAGAGTATATATAAGGACTGCCTTTAGGGGTGTGTCTCCCTCTCACCTGGGCCTGCAGCAGGGCCCTCGGCCTCTTTTTCCTTTGTTTAGTTTGATGCACTTGACAACACACAATACACCATATCTCCACTCATCCATACACTGTTAACACGACTGATACTTTTCCTATTGTACACATCCCACTAGTTAACGTTGATGTTGGTTTGAGTCAAATAAACTACTCTTTGCTTACGATGGGTCCACATCAACAATAAACTGGACTGGTCTCACAACACTGATGTCCTCTTCAGGAAGGGACAGAGCTGTTGGTCCTGAGGAGACTCAGATCATTGAGGGTTTGTTACAGGCTGAAGACCTTCTACCAGTCTGTGGAGGCCAGCATACTCTTCTTTGCTGTGGTATGTTGGTGAGGTCAGCAGGCTGAACCAGCTGGTGAGGAGGGCCCGCTCTCTGGTCGGACTGGACCGGGACAGTCTGGAGACAGTGGCTGAGTGGAGGATGAAGGACAAACCCACCTTGGATAACCCCTCTCAGCCTCCCCACGACGAGCTGCTGCAGATGTGCAGCTCATTCAGCCAGTATCTCACCTGAGACACTGGCTGAATGAGAATGTCAAATGTTTATTCTGACAGATGATGTGAGATGATGAAGTGTTGACAGAAAGTCTTTGGCTCTTGGACTCTACAGGGAGATTTTGTAATGGAGGTCCGTCTGCACGTAGCAGCAGCTCTATCCACTCATAGACACATATTTACAGATAATAACTCAAATAAGACAAATGACAAACTTCAAGGATGAATGACACATCAACAAAATGTGTGTGTGTGTGAGAGAGAGAGAGAGAGAGAGAGAGATTGTGTGTGTGTGTGTGTGTGTGTGTGTGTGTGTGTGTGTGTGTGTGTGTGTGTCCTACAGAGACACTGAGGAACCAGATGATCTGAACCAGACCCCAAATCCAGGATAAAGAGTTTCAGTGAATGTGGTGTTGAAGGTGTGGAGGTGGATCAGTGAGTCAGAGACTCTGTAGAAGGACAGAGTGCCAGCAGGACAGTCCACATACACTGCTACTCTGTTAGAGACAGAGGAGGAGGAGGAGGAGAAGGAGGAGGAGGAGGAGGAGGAGGTGGAGGAGGAGAGGACTGTTCTTATGTTATTGTGCCAGACAGAGTACCGGCCATCATCAGAGCACTCCAGACTCCAGGACTGATTATTCTGTCCAAACCAACAGTCCTTACTGTTTCCTCTCCTGCTGATTCCTCTGTAACTCACTGATATATGAACCTCTCCTCTCCACTCGACCTCCCAGTAACAGCAACCAGTCAGAGCATTTCCACACAGCAGCTGAGGCCAGTCAAACCTCTCTGGATGATCAGGATATGGCTGCTTCTCTCTGACATATTTCACCTTCCTGTTGTTGTCAGACAGTTTGAGGCGTCTGTTTACTGTGTTTGTGCCCACTGTGAGTTCACAGACATCTGATGGAGAGAACAAGACACAATACAGCAGCAGTTTATCATCTAACACAGCTGATGGTTTATTTCTTGCTTTATTAACAGACTGACTGTTAATTAGATCAAAACTTCACAATGACTCATCTTTCTGGATCTTCTTTCAGACTGACCGTTGAATGCAGATACACAAGCTTTAGATTTAAACTACTTTAACACGTGCTGCCTTATTTTCATCAATCAAAGTGAACACACACTTACACTTCCTCAGACCAGGTTTCAGCCTCTGCTCCCCACCATGTTCCACCCTGAATCAGAATCAGAATCAGAATACTTCATAAATCCCCAGGGGGAAATTGTTTAACAAAGTCAGAATGATTCTTTCAAGGTCCTCTTCGACTAGGGACATCATCTCTCTGATTCTATGTTTCAAATTTGTCAGTTCAGCAGCATTATCCAGCTCTTTTCCCTGATAAATGGTCAATTTTAAAAAAATCCCTCATCATCACTATTGTCTGCACTGTCTCCTCTTTCACTGTCGAGCAGTTCGATGAAAGTTTTAGTCATATCCACATCTTCTCATAACCTCATGTGCATTGTAGATGAGTAGGTTGGAATGTTAATTTCTGAATATTAAGTCATTATAAATGATTAAAAAAAAAGTGGCTTGTCAAAAGAATGTGGTCACTTGCTGTATGAGTGATAATGACTATGATCAGAAAAACTCACTTTTGAGATTTGTGTTAGTCCAGAGAACACTTCGAAATGAAATTAAACATTTCAGTAGTATTTCATTTTTGTCAATAATGGCACATGTTGTGGTAAAAATAGGTGAGACTCAGAATATCTACATGACGTGCCACTGCAGCCTCACTTGACAAGCAAGTGAGAGGCATGACTGATGCTGATTTGCGTCACACATTGCTCTAACAGCCAGTATTTCCATTCTGGTTATCAGCAGTACTGCTGGTTCAGACTGCGAACCAGCAATCGTCAGCTTGTCAGTGGGACAGAGAAGCAGTGTGTGAGCTCTTGTTGTCTGTTCATACCTGAGAGTGTCCAGTCTCCAGTCTGGATCCTCAAGTCCAGCCGACAGCAGCTTCACCCCTGAGTCCCCTGAATGATTGTAGCTAAGGTCCAGCTCTCTCAGATGGGAGGGGTTGGATCTCAGAGCCGAGGCCAGAGACGTACAGCCTTCCTCTGTGATAAGACAGCCTGACAGCCTGGACACACACGCACACAGGACAATGTATATTTATCAATATGTATAGACAGACATTCTGTGAATTACATCTGTGAAATATGATTTAGTTTTTCTGTACATGCAGCAACTACTTCCTGTCTGTTGGTCCTGGGAGAAGGATCCTCCTCTTTCTGATGTTTTTTCCCTGTTACAAGTGCTTTGTCGATATGGGGGGGTTTTCCTCACGGTCAAGGGTCAAAAGACAGAGGATGTCGCTTACGGTACAATTATTTTGGTCTTCATGAATACAATTGACAGCAGACTTTACTGTACATTAAAATAAATTATAT
The DNA here is from genome assembly GCF_904848185.1 of Acanthopagrus latus. NCBI lineage: Eukaryota > Metazoa > Chordata > Actinopteri > Spariformes > Sparidae > Acanthopagrus > Acanthopagrus latus. Next base: position 567,722 of record NC_051039.1, on the reverse strand, counting down.
CATCCCTGAGGACATTGTATACCTTTTAAAAATAATACACAATGTCCCAAACTGTTTAATATACAGTGTCTTAAGCTAATTTTAACCAGATGCCAAGCAACATTTGAGTAGTCATTTAACAGAAACTGAAGTCAGACCTGAGAGTATCCAGTTTACAGTGTGGACTCTTCAGTCCAACACACAGCAACTTCACTCCTGAATCCTGAATGTCGTTGTTACCCAGGTCCAGCTCTCTCAGATGAGAGGACCGTGAGCTGATAACTGAGGAAAGAGCTTCACAGCTTGTCTCTGACAGATTACAGCTGCTCAGCCTGAAAAAAGTAGAATACATATGTGAAGACTTTTCTCTCTGTTTGATTTAACTTCTAACTGTATTTTGACACACTAATTTTCAAAGCAGTGTCTGAAAAGAGAACTGGTCAAATGACAGGAGAACAATGACAACATAAAGAAACAGTTATTGTTCATTCTGTGCATGTCTTTTTTAAATTCTGACCTGAGAGTCTCCATTTTGCAGTGTGGGCTCTTCAGTCCAACAGACAGCAGCTTCACTCCTGAATCCTGCAAGTTGTTATCATTCAGGTCCAGCTCTCTCAGACTAGAGGACTGGGAGCTGAGAACTAACGACAGAGCTTTGCAGCTTCTCTCTGAAAGATTACAGCCACTCAACCTGAAAAAAAAAGTGGAGTACACATGTGAAGACTTTTCCCTCTGTCCGATTTAACTTCCAATTATATTTTGACACACTCAGTTTCAAAACAGTGTCTGAAAATAGAACTGGTAAAATACAGAAGAACAATGACAACATTAAGGAAGAGTTATTGTTCACTCTGTACATGTCATTTTTAATTCTGACCTGAGAGTCTCCATTTTGCAGTGTGGACTCTTCAGTCCAATAGACAGCGGCTTCACTCCTGAATCCTGCAGGTCATTGTTACCCAGGTCCAGCTCTCTCAGACTAGAGGACTGGGAGCTGAGAACTAAGGACAGAGCTTCACAGCTTCTCTCTGACATATTACAGCCACTCAACCTGAAAAAGTCATGTAGAGTACACATGAGGACTTTTTTGTCTGTTTAATTTAACTTACAGTTGTATTTTGATACACTCAAGTTCAGAGCAGTGTCTGAAAAGAGAACCAATAAAATGACAGAAGAACAATGACAACATAAAGAAACAGTTATTGTTCACTCTCTACATGTCTTTTCGAATCCTGACCTGAGATACTCCAGTTTACAGTGTGGACTCATCAGTCCAACGGACAGTGGCTCCACTCCCAAATCCTGCAGGTCGTTGTTACTCAGGTCCAGCTCTCTCAGACTACAGGACTTGGAGCCGAGAATTGACGACAGAGCTTCACAGCTTCTCTCTGACAGATTACAGCCACTCAGCCTGAAAAAAGAGTTAGTGATATTGTTTGTGTCATCCACAATATAAAATGACAGAAAAAGACTGCTACTTATAACGACCAGACAATCTAAAGTGATTAATTGAATGAACTACTTTGTTGACACCACTTTAGATTTTGAAATTGGATGGCTCACGTCAACCTATTATCTCCTTAAAATCATTACAACCAGAAAAATATACGAAAATTAGTAGCCTTCACTCACTCTATTTTGGAAAAACAATGTTTGTTTTGCTTCAGGTGCGACATAGCCAAATCCACTTCTACACAAACTAGCTTAGTAGGATTGCCTTGTAGTTCGTATCTGCAGTTATCTGTTAACTTACAGAGCTTTATTGGAGGCTTTGACGACTGGCAGCAGCCTCAGAAGAACCTCCTCTGACGCAGAGTATTTCTTCAGGTCAAACACGTCCAGGTCTTCTTCTGATGACAGTAAGATGAAGCCCAGAGCTGACCACTGATCAAGAGACAGTTGATCTGTGGAGATACTTCCTGATCTCAGGTACTGTTGGATCTCTTCCACTAGAGAACCATCATTCAGTTCATTCAGACAGTGGAACAAATTGATGCTTCTCTCTGGAGACAGATTCTCACTGATCTTCTTCTTGACGTACTCAACTGTTTTCTTATTGGACTGTAAGTTTCTCTTCTTTTTCAGGAGGCCTTGAGGGAGAGTCTGATTGGTCTGCAGTGAAAGACCAAGGAGGAAGCGGAGGAACAGGTCCAGGTGTCCATTTGGACTCTGTAAGGCCTTGTCAATAGCAAACCTGTGGACCTCTGTCACAGACTTTTTGCTGAAAAACATTCTCACATGTTCGCCAATAGTTTGAGGTAGCTCTGACATCACATTCTTGTTTTCGTTAATGAGCGACATCTCTACATACAAAGCTGCCAAAAACTCCTGAACACTGAGATGAACAAAGCTAAACATTTTGACTTCATCATTCCTCCTCCCACGTTCCTCTTTAAAGATCTCTGTGAACACACCTGAGAACACTGAGGCTCCTCTGACATCAATGCCACACTCTTCTAGATCTCTTTCATAGAAGATCAGGTTGCCCTTTTTCAGCTGGTGGAAAGCCAGTTTTGCTAATGTCTTAATGTACAGAATGCACATGTTTTGGTCAAACTTCTCATTTGTCTGATGATTCTGAAACTTCAGGAACTCTGCATACATCTGAGTCAGGGTCTTGGGCAGCTCTCCTCCCTCTCTGGTCTTCAACACATCCTCCAGAACTGTAGCAGTGATCCAGCAGAAGACTGGGATGTGGCACATGATGTGGAGGCTTCGTGATGTCTTGATGTGGGAGATGATTCTGCTGGCCTGCTCCTCATCTCTGAATCTCTTCCTGAAGTACTCCTCCTTCTGTGGGTCAGTGAACCCTCTGACCTCTGTCACCACGTCAACAAAATCAGAATGAATCTGATTGGCTGCTGCAGGTCGTGTGGTTATCCAGAGGCGAGCAGAGGGAAGCAGATTTCTCTTGATGAGGTTTGACAGCAGCACATCCACTGAGGTGGACTGTGTCACATCAAAGTCTGTTCCATTGATTTTATTGGTCGAACAGTTCAGTTGAAGGCGGCTCTCATCCAGTCCATCCAAAACAAACACTAGTTTGAATTTACTTTTGTCATAGTTGGTGTTTCCTGATGACTGCAGAGTCGTAAAGATGTGATTAAGAGCTTCTTCATGAATGTCTTTGGTCTCTCTGATAGATTTATGGATCAGCTCAGTCAGACTTAACTTCTCACCCTTCCATAAGTTCAGCTGGCGGAAGGTAAAGGGGAATATGAGATGCAAATCTTGATTGTGTTCTTTGTTAGTCCAGTCCAACAGAAACTTCTGGACAAGAAATGTTTTGCCAATTCCTGCGATTCCATTGGTCAGCACTGTTCTTATGGATCTTCCTTTACCAGAGGGGGGTTTGAACATGTCACAGGGTTGAATTGATTCCTCTGTTGTTGGCTTCACCTCCATCTGAATGACCTCATGCTGTTTGTTGAGGTTAACGTCACCCCCAGCTGTGACGTACAGCTCTGTGTAGATATCAACCAGAGGTTGCTCATCCTTCCTCTGTGCCCACCCCTCTTGTGCACAATTAAACCGATCCTCGAGGTTTGACTGAATCATTTTCTGGTAATATGAGATGGGTTGTGGCTTTGGTACTGGAACAATCTCATCTGAGTGACAAATAGAAACAAAAGACAACTGAAATGCAGGATATTAAATGTACAGTTGGAGAAAGATGTCTATGGAAACTATTGTAACAGTACGATATCTGTAGTTGTGTTACAGTAAGCTATCTTAACATTAATATTTGATCACACATTTCTCTCATGTACTCTAACAACATATAAATGTATCCGACAGGGAGCTGGTCAGTACAACCACAGCTCTGGACTGGTGACCACTGAGCAGCTGTTGGTGTTGCTGCCATCTTCTGGTCGAAATGTCACAAAGACGAGTCCAGTAGCATCAGTTTTAATATTCTCCTTCTGTCTATATAGATATTTAGACTCAAGCTCTACTGCAGGACCAGAAGTGTGCATTCTTAACTTCTTTCACTTTGTCTTGTTTTAGAAAATCACAGGATGATGTTTAAACAACAATATAATTTAAACTACTTCCAACAAAGAATAAACAAAGCTGTTACGGGCCATACTTTATCTGATTTCTTTAGTTTCCACCCAACAAAAAAAGGATGCAGGCCTTATCTCAACCACAGGTGAGCTCAGCTAGCTTTCCACTGTCAGTCCACTCAGTCCTCACAGTTATCACCTACTTTGACTTCATGGTCAGGTCAACTCCAAATCTCAGTTGAAAACCATGAACTGAGCTGAAATCAGTTTCAGTGACCTTGTCAGATGGATTTTAAGACTTTTAAATAACTTCTAGGGTCTTTTTGAATCAATGCTTTGTATTCACCGTCTTTCAGAGCTGCAGATACTCTGATATTCCTTCCACTAAAGATCATCAGGTACTTCTGTCTCTGCCTCCATTCAGTTATAATACAGTCAGTCTTACTAACTTTGAACTTCTCCAAACTAAAAACTAAACTTTGTCTTTCAAGGCTTCTATACAACCCAGTGAATACAGCAGCTTTACCTTCACTCTGAGAGGAAGAAGGTCCTCTGTTCTCTGGAGTCTCTCCAACATCACCGACACTCACTGACACTGAGAGAGGTGAAGACAGAGATTATGGCTGGGTGGCACCAACAAGGATTCATTTAATCTAAAATCAGATCTAATCTGAGTTTAGTAAAACTAGTTTAAAATGAGTTAATCCGGATTTCAGGATTTCAGGCAGAGCTCTGCTGCACCATTAAAATGAATCTCTGTTCAGTTAAACAAAGTTTATTTCTGTGAACCAGAGCACCATCAAACCTCCATCCTCTCCAGTAACAATTATTGATGCTTCAACCTTTTCTCCTCATTATGAAATCAGGCCTCTTTGTTTCTCTTTGCTGAAAACAATGAGCCTCTGAACTGAGAGATCTGTTCCTTTACAGGTATTGTGTGGTCGACTCACTCTCTTCTTCTGAAAATGATATTAAAATAAAGAATGTGACTGACCTTCTGGTCCTGAGCTGCTGGCTGACAGACTCTGCACCAGGTCATTCCTCTTGATCTTCTCTAAAATCTTCTTGGTCACCATCAGAGCTCCATCAAGTGTAAAGGTGTTCACCATCAGGTCCACTGTGTCCCGTCTCTCTGCTGTCTCCAGCCTGGACTGTTTGATGGGTTGGTAGCCTTCCAGGATGTCAGGCAGCTTCAGATACCATTTGAAATCCTTGAATTCATCAACTTTTAGATCCTCCAGAGTGTTGAAAATGTCCTCTGGTGTCATCGTGGCTCCCTGCTAAAGACAGGCAGTGTTATCACCTGAAGGAAAACCAGCCAGACTTCCATCAGCTGGGAAACATCAGGGAAGACCAGTCTGAACTGTTGAGAAGCTGCTGCACTGATGATCCGACACACTGCGACCTGTACTGACAACATACACAAACTGCTAACCTTTTTATTCTCAGAGATGATTAAAATAGTTGACATTCCAAAAACTTGTACGGACTGACCAATCAGTGGCTGTGAAGAATATGGTTTGGAGAAAAATACACCTGAGGGATACGGACTATAAGTTTTACTCCCATCCTCATCCCATGTATTCTTGGATTGATTATTTTTTATCCCAAGCAATGCATCATTCAGAGCACTGGATTGTCTGATCCATATTATAACTTTGTCAGATAATGCACCTGTAATGGTGGAATGGGATGAGGGGCGAACTGTCTCCTCCAGCATCTGGAGTTTAAATTCTTCCCTGATGGGGATTCCAGCAGTTCAAGCTACGCTCAGAGATGAGTTAGTTCTCTATTTGGAACTTAATGATATAGACAATATCTCATCAATTACTCTTTGGGAGGCAGCAAAGGCAGTGTTAAGGAAAAAAATAATTCAACTAGCCTCAATTTCAAAGAAAGCAAACGGAAAGTAAACAATTAGAACTGGTTAAAGAAACAAAGTGTTCAGAAACAGCTAAAGGAAAACACATCCACCAAAAATCTCCATAAGCTTAAAGAGTCAAAATGGGCACTTGACTTCACTTTAACAAAAAAAGTCGAGGGGCATCTAAGTTTTTTGAAACTAAAATACTATGAGCATGGCAGTAGAGCGCTGCAGTAGCAGTCATACCACAGTCCAAACATTAAAGGTAACAAACCAGAAAAGTCATTTTTATTCAAACCACAGAAGCCTTTGCTGTATTTTACAAAGAATTAAACTCAGATAAAAACACTGAAAATGATCCAGGAAAAACTGACTCATACCTGAAATCCATCAAACCTTCTAGAGTAGACTCCACTTCATCAGAGTTCATTGAGCTGCTTTAGTTATTGGCCTAAATAACTAAAGAAGACATCGCTGATGCAATCAAAAACCTAAAGAATAATAAGATGGGTTCACAAATTAGTTTTACAAAACCTTTACTGATCTCATCAGTCCGATGTTGGAGAGGGGGAGAAGTCATCTGCGATTATCTCAGTGATACCTAGAGACTGCAAGGACAGAAACAGAAGCTTCGGCTCTGAGCGCACTTATCACACATCAGATGAGAGCATCACTTCATTTTATGTGGCCCACAGAGGAAATAACATACCTTGGTACCATCATGCCAAAATACCTAGACAAACTGTACAAAGCAAACTATGATAGCTTAATTAACAGGATAACAACAGACATAAACAGTTGTACCTCTCGGGTAGGATAGAGTTCATCAGGATGATCGTGTTGCCCAGGCTGCTGTTTCTCTTTCAGGAGTTGCCTCTTCACCACCAGAAGCTATGTTAACAAGCTCAGACCGCCTCATGTCCAGGTTTATTTGGCAGGAAAGACGCCCACGTGTAAGATACACAGCATTGCAGCTTCCTATACAGAAGGAGGGTGGAGGCTCCCCTGCTATAGGAGTTATTGGATGGCTTCTCAGCTTCGAGCACTGACTATTTGGATTTCTGACAGGGTGGAAACAAGATGGCTGGATATTGAAAAGTCAATCTGTATCTCGATGCCTTTATCAGCTGTCCCATTTACTGAAGACAAAGCCTCAGAAGGCTCCCTGGGTCGGTGGTCAGAAACTACTGTAGCAGTGTGGAGAGAGGTACAGCGCTCCTCTGAGCTCTCTAATGAGATATCTGCTCTGTCAAGCATTGCTCACCTCAAAGGTTTCCTACCCTTGAGGTTAGATGCAGGATACACAATTAAAAATTTGAACTATGCACAATGATGCACAAAGAGACCTATACTAATTCTATACAGAGTGTTATCTAGCACAAGGCAGGAAAACACCCTTTATGAATTGGGAGGGGGAACTTGAATTAAAAATAAGTGATGAGACATGGGAGAATATGCATAGAAACACAAACATGGCTGCAGCTCTCACAGTTAACAATATGGCTAAATACAGAACTGCTGTCGGTGTGTGTTGTTCTTTGCTTGTGTTTTTTGTTGTGTTTGTTGTTGTCTGTTTCAATGATGCCAGACATTTCTGTGAAAAGACTCTTTTAAAATGCGTCATGTCTGTATGTATGTAAGAAGCAGGCGGCTGACCGTGAGGAGATGAGTGTGATTAGAGATGACTGGATTTATAACCACCGAAAAGAAAAGGTTGTAAAAACAGAATAATGAAATGTGTGAAATGTAAAAATGTGTTTTAAGGGCTCAATAAACATGAAGTTGAAAAAAAAAGAAAATGTGAAAAGAATGAAGAGTCTTGTTGTTCTTCCTGATTTGCAGCATTTCAAACTGTCTAAACCACAAGATCCTGTCGACCAACAAGCTCGACAGCTCTCACACATTTCAACAGTTTCTACTGCGATGATTGAGTCAAACTAATGAAGACACAAACAGTCTGATAACACAAGTCTTTACAGGAGAAAAGACACAAATCACACATGAAAAAGTGACATTAAAAACACACATTTACCTTTTTGTCTGCAGGCAGAAATCATGTGAGTCTCACTGAGACAGAAGAAGTGAAAGAGACGGAGAGAGAAGCTGGTTTACTGTCAGGACTGATTTCCTAAAGTAAGCAAAATTACTGTCTCGATAATCATTTTAAGTTCCTTCATTTATTTCATCTGTAAAAACATTCAGGAGGAAATGAAATGTGTTTCATGTGTAAATAAGGTACTTTTGCCATGCAAATGAAAGTTAACTTGTTTTCACACACATAAAAACATTCTCCTGATTTTTTTCTCTTTACTGTTTTACACATGATTTTCTTTTCTCCTTGAGATTTTTGGAAAGTTTCCAGAGATCAAAACAAAACAAAATTAATTTGACAGATGATCATGTAAAGTGTTTTTAACACCAGCTGTCAGCTCATCAAAACAGGAGAGAAAATCATTTAGATCAGACAGAAAATGAATCACCAGAAATAAAAACGTCTTCACTGACCCCTCAGGAGTCAGACATCAGATGTGAGGCAGAAAAAGTATAAATCATTCTCATGTTATATTGATATTGATGCACTGTAGAAATTGTGTCCCACTGTTTGGCAGCAGGAGCAGACTGAGTCATCTTGGGTCCAAATGCAAACAGACGTATCTCCACTTCCTGTTCCACCTTTTTAAATCCAGATGAACACCCACCTGTGACGTCGTCTCTTCCAGCTGCCGTCATGTCCGCACATCTGGAACTGGACCTCTGAAACAAACCCAACAGAACATCTGCATTTTAACAAAGACAACCACTGGAACATGTTGTGTTCAGAAACAATACGATGTGTGTCACAGGTTGTCATCACTTGATGTTCCAGCAGGTTCTCTGATAGAACACTGAGGATGGTTAAATACAGAGAACTCATGTCACTGTATCAGGTGAACTTGTATCACTGTATATGTGATCAATACGTTCATTTACCTTCACACAACTTCTCCAAACACACATTCATTTCCATCTGATGCAGCTGTACATTCCTCCTCCACCACACTGATCTGACAGCTTTAGTCACTGCTCTCACTCTGTTGGTTCATATCCTTCCTGTCCAGTGGAAACCTTGTATCTCCAAATGATGATGTTTGAATATGAATGTTTGTAATAAACTGAAGGATGATGAAGAAAATTCTCCTTCTTCAGCTAAATAAACTCTTTAAAAACCCTCTTGGATGAAAATGCATCATCACGCAGCTGAAAACATACGTGGTTCTCACAGGACAGCCAGGCTACAAACATATGATGATCTTATAGAATCTGAAGTTCTGCTGGAGATTCAACCAGCCAGCAGGATATAAAGGAGAATATCAGAGAGCGTAAAGGCTGCAGAGTCCACAGGAGAGCTGCCTCCATCCTCAAACACTCCACCGACCCCGAGACTGTTCACTCTTCTACCCTCAGGCCGGAGGTCCAGCAGCTTTAAGTCCAAGACCACCAGACTGAGGAGCCGTCCACAAGAAAACACACACGTATCGCATCTTTCAGCCGACCGTCCACACGGGTCCTGAACGAACTTCGTGTTTTCATGTGGACGGTGAATCCGCATACTTTCCGAAACGATGACGCCATCGCCCCGCCCCTCGACCCCTGAACCCCGCGTCTCATAGCAACAACAACAACAATGGCGGCCTACATGTTCGTGTTCGTGCCGCAGAAGATATCGAGCCTTTCTTGCAACTTACTCGCCTTGTAGTTGAGTGTGAGTCGCAGCAGCAGTTCGACCTCATGACCGGTCCACACTAAAGATTCTGGTTTCCTTCCACCCGCCATTTTCATCTTCTTCTTGTGTTTGGTTTCTCCTTCTACTGTTTACAGTGTGCAAGCTTAATGCGCATGCTCAGTGTCTTCTTCTCCGTGTTTGATGAATGTGAAGTGCCACCTGTAGGCTGGAATATGAACTGCAGTGTTTTCGGTCGTTTTCAGTGGATCCGTGTGGACGCAAATATTCTTAAAACGATGACGAGAAGGACGGAGGGGAAAAGATCGTTTTCACCCGTGTGGACGGAGCCTGAAGAACTCTTTCTGTCCCACTGTCATCAGACTCAAACAGCAGAAAGGACTTTACAATCATGTCTACCTCATATAATTGTCCCGACATTTTCAAACACATTTCATGCTGCCTTTTTAAATTGCTTTATTTTGTATATTGTATATATTTCCTTTTACATCGGTGGCATTCTGTGGAGAGCACAGGAAGAATCGCATCGTTCAGGTAACATGTTTCCTTACTGTGCATATGACAATTAACACTCTGAATCCTGAATCTGTAACTGTCCAGAAGCAGAAGAACTTGTGGTCTCTGATACACGGCTGTGTTAATATTATATTTATTGGTGTTATTATTTGTATTAAAACTGAATGTTACAGTTAAACCTCTTAACTTATTCAATCATTTGTACAGTACCACATATTGTGGTGACGGGCTTGGGACCCTAACATCAGTGTTGGGCAAGTTACTGAAAATTAGTAATTAGTTACAGTTACTAGTTACTTCTTCAGTAACTGAATTACTTTACCAATTACTGTATATCAAAAGTAATTAGTTACTAGGGAAAGTAACTTTATAGTTACTTTTATGTATGCTCTTTAAAAGTAAATACAAACAGTATGTTCAGTACTGTTTGTGTTTCTTTTTAAAAAACAGACATCATTAAAAGTTGCTTGTTCAAACACAATAAACATTATTTTTAGACCTATTCATAGTAACCAACAGGACAACAGGCCTTCAAATCAAGCAGCAGAACAATAACTGTCTCAGTCATTGAACACAGCTTGATGTGGACAGGTTCTCTACACCTGCACATACATGACAACTCAGCACTTCATTTTGTCTGGAACTCTGAGGAGTGAAAAGTAAAGTCCATACTTCCAGGACAGAAAGCTCATTCTATCTGCACTGTCGGCCATGCTGTGGTTTCATGCTGACTGATTGGTTCGTTTGGTGTGTCATTGCGTCACCATAAGGTCCTGCGACATTAGATGAGAGGCGGCTGAAGTAGGCCTGTCTGTTGATGTAAGAGTGACGTGGCTCCTTGCGTGAGTGAGGGAGCAGGCGTGTCTGCAGCAGGTGAGTGAATGGGAGAGGAAGGTGACAGAAGCAGGTAACAGAAGCAGATCGAGCAGTTAATGTGCAGTACAGGCTGCAGTCTGCCTGTGAATAAAGGCGACGGCTCCTCCAGACACAGCAAAGCTCCCTGGTATTATATCCCGACCAGCTGAACACCTGAAAGGTGTTTGACCCCGAAGGTAAACACAAAGTTCGGCCTGCAAGAATCATCTCCCCGGTGCTTCCCGGCCACAGTCCGGGAGCTCAGCAGGATGCTGTGACACTGTCACACCGACTTCTTGTCTGCAAGCGTTCACTTCTCACAGAAGACTGTAACACGAGTAACAAACTCATTTAAGTTTTAGTAATTGTAATGTCGTTACTTGATTAAAAAAAATATTTCGTTACAAAAAGTAGTGGAATTACAGTAACGCGTTACTACCAACACTGTTAAACATACATTAAAGCCAAAGTCAGACATATAAATACTGTATCAGCAAAAGTCTTCAAGTATCTTATATTAAATATACTTAAATATCAAAAGTAATATTGACCCGACCAGGTGACATCATTAATGTGCATTTCATATGATATTCACAGAGAAACAGTTCAATTAACACTCTGTCACATCAGAGTCGAGCTGCTGACACCTGCAGTCTGTAGTTTAAAGGCTCAGTCTGTAGTTTAAAGGTTCAGTCTGTAGTTTAAAGGCTCAGTCTGTAGTTTAAAGGTTCAGTCTGTAGTTTAAAGGAGCAGTCTGTAGATTAAAGGTTCAGTCTGTAGATTAAAGGTTCAGTCTGTAGTTTAAAGGCTCAGTCTGTAGTTTAAAGGTTCAGTCTGTAGTTTAAAGGTTCAGTCTGTAGTTTAAAGGTTCAGTCTGTAGTTTAAAGGCTCAGTCTGTAGTTTAAAGGTTCAGTCTGTAGTTTAAAGGAGCAGTCTGTAGATTAAACGTTCAGTCTGTAGTTTAAAGGTTCAATCTGTAGTTTAAAGGAGCAGTCTGTAGTTTAAAGGCTCAGTCTGTAGTTTAAAGGAGCAGTCTGTAGATTAAAGGCTCAGTCTGTAGTTTAAAGGTTCAGTCTGTAGTTTAAAGGAGCAGTCTGTAGATTAAAGGCTCAGTCTGTAGATTAAAGGCTCAGTCTGTAGTTTAAAGGTTCAGTCTGTAGTTTAAAGGAGCAGTCTGTAGATTAAAGGCTCAGTCTGTAGTTTAAAGGTTCAGTCTGTAGTTTAAAGGAGCAGTCTGTAGATTAAAGGCTCAGTCTGTAGATTAAAGGCTCAGTCTGTAGTTTAAAGGAGCAGTCTGTAGTTTAAAGGAGCAGACTGTAGATTAAAGGCTCAGTCTGTAGTTTAAAGGTTCAGTCTGTAGTTTAAAGGAGCAGTCTGTAGAAATTACAGAATTCAGGCAACAATATTTATTCATTAAAATACAAAATAACATCATATATGTCAGAAAATAATTAAAACCCAAATCAAACCACAACCAAGCTCAAATCAAACAACAATGTTGTCACTCTCAGTACAGATAATACAAGTAAAACTCCTGCAGACAAACAAACAGCAGGAAGCAGCTTTCAGGAACTCTTTAGTTTAAATCAAATATTCAGACGAGACTCTGAGCATCTGAATCAGAATATAAAATATAATCTGCAGCTCACTTCTTTCTTTTTCATTTTTTACTTTTCATACAACAAATATTTTCATGTTCTTTATATTTCTGTTGTCGTTTCCTCATTTTGTAGCTGTTGATAATTTAATGAAGTGCAGAGTGACGTTAAAGGTCCGTCGTAATAAATCGTGTTTTGGAAATCTGAATTTCTTTGCAGGTAGATGATAATTATTGTTTTGAACATCAGCAGCTCTTTAACAATAACTGACCTGAAATCAGTCTGTGTCATGTTTCACTGATCTCAGTGATTAATACATTTTAATATTAGTAACGCTTCTCCTCTTCTGTGAAAGTCACATGTTCGGTCCGATTCCTCTCATGTCTGTCTGAAGCTACAGCCAGCAGCTGGTTAGCTTAGCCTAGCTTAGCATAAAGAGTGAAAACAGAGGGGGACAGTTAGCCTGGCTCAGTCCACAGGTAACAAAATCCCCCTTCCAGCAGCTCTGAATCATTTGACATTATTAGTTGTGAGCCTGATTATTTCTTGTGTTAACTCGTTGTTTTTGTTCAGACTGAATGTTTCTTTACAGGTGGAAGCACTCATTCAAGATTTGTGGATCAAACAGTAATTGTTATGTTTTGTCACTTTTAATGTGGATTCTTAGTGACATCACATTAGCATCATTCATTATGGTCAACTCTTTCATCCATCTTTTAATTCTTCAGTTAACTAAAGACATCACGTCTCTTTAAACACAGCGTTTCATTTCATGCCCACAAACATGTTTAAACCACGTTTATCCAAACTGAAACTTAACAGGGTCGAAAGCATCTCAAACCGTTCTTTCTTACATTGTTTTGTTAGGACGACTAATGATTAATAATTAGGGATCTATATATTTTACCTCAGAAACATGCCAGCAACATTAACAGAGATCTCTGTCAGGACACAGAGGGTCAAACTGAAGCTTACAGCAGGCCGACTTTGACCCGCGGGCCTCGGACCAGACAGCAGAATCTAATTTCTATTATATAGTTTGGATTGAATTGAACTCTCAGGCCTGTTGGTTTTACTTTAGCAGCTACTTCCTGTCATTCTTACAGGCGGCAGTTAACTCATTTATCACATACTGTATGTACAAAATAAAAGCATTCATATATTACAACTGATCGCTTCAGAGTAGTTTCCTCCACAGCTGAACTATAATGTTCTGTGAGAGGAACCTCCGATTGTTTTAAAGCAGAATCATGGGAAGGCACGTTCAGTGATTGACAGTGATCGAGGCTCGGACGATTTAATCTTCCTTCTAACGCGGTGCTAAGCTAACGTTAGCAGTGGTCAGTGTTCTCAGCTTTGGGGATGTTGACATGGACTCATTTCTCTTCACCTCAGAGCTTCTATCATGAAAGTTGATGTGACAAACAGTCGAGTAAATCTCCAGCAGCAGTCAGCAACAGTTTATTATTGCTTCACTGTCGAGCTGCAGCGACTGGTCAACACAGCAATCAGTCGATTATCAGAACAATGACTAATTATCTTCATCACTGCTTCTTCGTTAAAGATGCTTTCATGTAAACTTTTTCTCTGTTTCATGTTGGTCGAAAACATCTCCTGACACTTAAAGACCAAGCGATGAGTTGATTAAGAGTTTAAAGGCCACAGTCAAAAACCTGACATGGTCTGATGTGGTCCTCCGACATTAAACTGAAACTCTCTCCAAAATGAAACCTCGGCTTTTTGTGTGAATGTATATGAGTCAAACCTTTGTGTAAAAGCACAATTACAACAAAAGAGGAACTTAAAAGATTTACCGTATTTTTGTTTTCAGGTCAAACTCATTTTCAATGGGAGTGCTACGGGCACGTTTACGATAGCATCAAAATCTCTATTTTTAAACAGTAAGAAGTCTGGACACAACATGAAACTTTGCTGGTAGTTCTTTTTAGTAACTCTGTGTACACAAACAATGTTGTCAGTGCTGGTGTTCATGAGAGAGAATTCTTACTGTTTCAAAAATACAGATTTTGATGCTATTGTAAAAGTGCCCGTAGCACTCCCATTGAAAATGAGTTTGACCCGAAAAAGAAAATACAGTAAATCTTAAAAGTGCCTCTTCTGCCATAATTATGCTTTCACACTTTTACAAGGTTTGACTCAGGTATATTCACAAAAAAGCCTTGGCTGCATTTTGTTGAGCGTTTCACTTTAATGAGTCCTGGATTCTTCAGGAATCGTTCTCATTGTTTTTCAACCTCGACTTCATGACAACTTCCTGTTTCCAAAATGGATGAAGCCAAGAGAAACAAGCTGACACCAACCTAAAGGAGGTGAAGACTGGAGTGTTTGAACCCAGTCAGACTCTGATATGCATCTTTATACGTGACGCTAACAAATGTGCGTCTCCTCACACTCAGTGAAGAGAAGATTTAAAGTCAGTAAATTCTTCTCTGACCTCGTTTAATGATCAGCATTTCCATCAGATGAAAACCTCAAAAAAACTCTTCATGCTCCAAAAGGTGTTTACAGGCGGATGATGATCCTGGTGGATCTTGACAGCATCGGATTATTTCTAAACAGTTTCATGATCTCAGGCAGTAGAATTAATCCAGCAGTGGTGACATGTAGAAGACTGAATCAGCAGAATGAAGACGTTTTTCCAGCAGCGACGACATGACGTCAAACATTACAGCTGGTTGAAAAGTGACACTCCTGTTGTCTAAAGGTCAGATGAAACCGTTCCAACAGCATTTCACTCCATCAGGTCCTTCAGTCGACTCTGACGTGGAACAGCAAGTGAGCAGCAGCACAAAGCTCCGTCTGGGTCTACACAGGAGGCGTTCAGGTACAGGACTGAGTGCAGGGCAGCTCTGTCCCGGCAGCGCTCTGAGCCCGACACACTATCACTGTAATCAAGTGCATAATATATAAACAAGATTGGCTGAAAACCTGGTACGTGGCTGGACGAGTGACGGTCAGGACTGTCCTCTCTTCATCACAAGAAAAGTCAAGAATGAGTTCAGGTGTTACTCATTCACAAGTTTCATCCACAGAGTTCTTGTTTTATTGATTTCACTCATTATCGTAACAGATGACAACTAAATCTGTACTGCTGATTATTTCCTTTATTTAATGAACATCAGATCATCATCATTTTATATTTTCTGATTCTTTTTCTCAATTACTTTTTCAATGTTTAATTATGACCTGATGTTTCTTAATTATTAATTATTCATAGTTTTCTATTGCAACTGTGATTTTTAATTAGGAACCAAAACATTGTCTACACAGAAGAAGGTCGACTGACGTGGCTTTTTCAGGCTTGATAGATTATTAGAAGACTGAAAACTGATATTTGTGTCAAAAGTTTTAACAACCAGTGATGAAATATCTGAATTACTGTTCTCTTGTGCAACTTTCAGGTACTTATTTCTATTTTCCGCTCTTATTCTTCCTCTCCACGACATTTATTTGATAAATTACTTGTTAGGTACTTTGCAGTTTGAGATGATCTGGAAATGCTGAATATGGGGCCGATAACCAGTCGAGCCGGTCTGTAGGACTGTGTGTTGTGTCAGGTCTGTGCGTGAGACGAACAAATGAAACCCAGTGAAAACACCTCCTGTGTAGACAAGAGCTGTAGCTTCGAATTACAATATGCACATTAACACTTTTCAACCCAACAAAAATGAGTTTTCATCTTGATGATGACTTTTCACCTGCAAATCACCATCTCCAGCTGTCTGAAGAGCGACGAGGGCGACATGGCAGAGAGGAGATCCACGTGAGGAGTAACTTGATTAGATCCAGCATCGTTACACCGTCCTCCTCCTCCTTCTGGCTCCTCCAAGTCAGAGGAGTTTGGGCTTGGATGGGTTGGCCCTGACTGAGGAGAAGGCGCCGATATGTGTGATCAGGTTGGGTTCCACGCTGTGAGACCTTTCCCCCGGTACCGTCCTCGCCATCTGATACAGGACGATGTCTTTGGCGTTCCCCTTGACGCAAAACGAGCCATCCAGATATTCGGCCACCCTGAGCGAGGCGTTGCCAGGGAAGAGCATGGCCGGGGTGCAGCACTCTGTGGCTGGGGAGACGGCGTAGAGCTGCGGGGAAAGTCTCCGCACCTCCAGGAGGTAGTGCCGCCCCAGCAGCTCCGCGGCAGCCATGAAGTAGAGGGTGAAGAACAGAAGGTGGCTGAAAGACAGCGTGAAGGAAAAAGAACAGGGGTTCCAGTAAGGAAAGCTGAGGAGGAGAGCCGTCGCGCCGACCAGCCCGAGTCCCACCCACTCCAGGATGCGGTAAGGCTCGGGGTTCCAGTAGCGCTGCAGCCTCTCAGGGTGGTACAGCTTCACGTACAGGGTCTGGAGGGCAAACCGGCGTGACAGCAGGTCCTTTATGACTGTGAAGAAGTCCTGCTTCGGCAGAGCATCGTCTTCCAGGACAACCATGTTTCTGGGCTTCAGCAGCTCCCATCCTTTACGCAGACAAAAGACGTAATCCCTCTTCTCCCTCTCGAAGGTGTTGACTTCTTCCCTGTTCCTTTGCTGCTCCTGAGGCGAGCGCCGGATCACCTTGAAGTGGGCCTCCAGCAAGCTGGCGTCCTGGTTCTGCTGGGGACTGCTGTCGACATCACAGATCAACACCTCTGCACACCGCTGCTCCCCACAGCCTCCCAGAATGCCACTCAGCCGCCGCATCACCTGGAGCAGGTAGTGGAAGTCCCGTCCCTCGTTCCTCCGGACTGTCACAACGGTAACCAGCAGCTCAGGATGCTGGGCGATGTCGGTGAATCGGGAAGACATGGCTGCTGCGGTGGAGGTGCTCTGCCAGAAATTCAGGGCGTCGTGGCCGCGGGCGAGGCTTTCCCGCAGGACCTCCTCGCTCATGGAGTCCAGGTACATGGAGCGGATGAAGAAGTACGAGTACAGCAGCCGGTGGCAGCACAGAGGGAGGACGACACAGAACGTGATGACGGACAGGACGAGCGCCTGGCTGACGGTGCTGGACCATCGTAAGTGCTGACTGAAGAACACTCTCCATCGAGGCATTGGTGACCCAGCCGGCTGGAACCGCACTGACTAAATGATCCGTGCTCAGGAGGTCAACACGTACCGTGTCCCAGCATGCAGCTTGCTTAGACAACCCACAGCAGTGACGCCTGGAGAGTCTGCGGTGAGCTGAGCTGTGTGGACACTAATCAGCTGATGGTACTTCTGCTGGTGAACAGCTGAGAGGTGCAGCTCAGTGCCGGTCGTCTGCAGGAGGACAGGAGACGGTTAAATCAAATAAAATACTACAGATTAATACTACAGAAGTATATTAATACTACAGAACTACAGTAATACTACAGAAGTATATTAATACTACAGAACTACAGTAATACTACAGAAGTATATCAATACTACAGAACTACAGTAATACTACAGAACTACAGTAATACTACAGAAGTATATTAATACTACAGAACTACAGTAATACTACAGAAGTATATTAATACTACAGAACTACAGTAATACTACAGAACTACAGTAATACTACAGAAGTATATTAATACTACAGAACTACAGTAATACTACAGAAGTATATTAATACTACAGAAGTATATTAATACTACATAACTACAGTAATACTACAGAAGTATATTAATACTACAGAACTACAGTAATACTACAGAAGTATATTAATACTACATAACTACAGTAATACTACAGAAGTATATTAATACTACAGAACTACAGTAATACTACAGAAGTATATTAATACTACAGAACTACAGTAATACTACAGAAGTATATTAATACTACAGAACTACAGTAATACTACAGAAGTATATTAATACTACAGAACTACAGTAATAATGCACTACAAGTAAAATTGTATGTCATCTCAGCTCCATGCTTGCCTCTGATTGGCTGTGGCCACGTGGGCGGGGCCACATCTGAGTTGATTGGTGGAAAAATGTTGAAGTTTTAAAGATTCAGCTAGTAAAACAAAAAAGCGTTTTAATATTTCTCATTTCTTATCTGCATGTTTTCACTAAAAGCAGCCAGTCATCACCTGGCTCACCTGGAGACAAACCCCCCCCCCCCACACACACACACACAGTGTGTGTGTGTGTGTGTGTGTGTGTGTGTGTGTGTGTGAGAGAGAGAGAGAGAGAGAGAGAGAGAGTGAATACAGAGTGAAACAGCCTCACAGTAAGGAGATGTGCTGAGCTGGTCACAGGTCCACACACCTGGACGGTGTCCTGTCCTCGTTACAGCCGCTACTCGGCTGCTTCCGGTGCAGCGTGTCAGCCGTAAGTCAAACCGGAATCAAAGATCACCGTAACACCCGTGTGTTCACGGCGGTTAGCGGCAGGCTAACTAACGAGCTAACTGACAGTGTGGCGGACCCTGACAAAGAACAGCTGAGGGAGAGAGAGAGAGAGAGAGAGGAAAAGACAAGAAGACTCACGGACAGTGACGAGCCGCTGCCTGCTGCTCCGTGACGTCACAGGGACAGGAACACTGCCGAGGACCGTAATACTCAGAATACAGGCGCACGTGCAAGAGCTGCTGCTGACCAGCAGGTGGTACTACAGCTCCTGACATTACACAGGTAGTACGGTAATATACTGCAGTACTACTGCACACATTACACCATGGGCGAGGCTGCTCAGCACCCCTAAAACTTGGAGAAAGAAATGATGTTCGTCTTTGACAAGGTTAAATTATGTCCAAAGCATACTCCGTAGTTGGTGGTTTAAAATGTATATGTGAAGGACGAAAATGAAAACACCCCCGCTTAGCAAATGGTATCATCCTTTTCTCACGCGCTACTCCTCCTCCTGCACTGCTGTACCGTCATCCAGCGCGACAACATGATTATTGTAGGTTCAATATCGCGGGCAAATGGCAAATTTAAGTTGCACACAGTGAAGCACTACACCCAAAGTTATCTTGAAATCGATTAGTATCATCATTACTCGCTGAATCACTGGAGACCGATTTAGGGACCGTCATTAAATTACTTTGCATAAATATATTAATAATTGCAATATCTTCCATGTCATGTAACCCAGTGACTCCAAACCAGCAGCAGATTGTATTAGCAAACTTGACGAATGAGACACAGCTCTACTGTACTTTAGTGCTCCCTCTATTTAATATGAATATTCATATGCAGAAATTATGATAAGAAAATAATGGTAAAAAAGTTCTTTAATGCTCAGGAGGTTGACATATTTTTAAGCAGCAATGTCAACTTCTATACTATTTTGTCTCATGTCTTAGATTCTGATTCTTAAATTCTGAAAATGTTTTTTTTTCCCTTAAAAATCTCACCAGTAGTCACCATTTAAAGGGTTATTTTTCAAAATGTTCACCCCGGACCCCGCTAGTGTTGCTGGGTTAGCAACTCAGAGATCCACTGCTACAAAACAATCTTTCTCAGAAATGTTTTCATTCTGTTTTGCCCTTTGCCAATCATACCTACCTTGGACTCATTGGGTGCTCAGCACCCCTAAAGCTGTGACCATAGAATCGCCCCTGCATTACACAGGTAGTACAGTAATATACTGCAATACTACTGCACACATTACACAGGTAGTACAGTAATGTACTGCAGTACTACTGCACACATTACACAGGTAGTACAGTAATATACTGCAGTACTACTGCACACCACTTCATGCCTGAAGTTGTAAAGATTTCTAACAATACATTATACAAACTTTAGTTTAAGGACGTTACGTGGACATCAGTAGTGTACGATGAAAAGAAACTGAATCATCATGGCCATCATCATCATCATCATCATCATCATCATCATCATCATCATCATCATCGTCATCAGCAGCTCTACCAGCACACTGTGGTGATTTAACTGTCTGATATAAGTCGTCTGTGTCAGTGTCTGTTTGTTCAGCTTTGTACTCACCTGTCGTGTGTGGAGGTTATCAGAGGCTTCATCTGAGATCTGAACATCTGTGTGACGTCAGAGTGACGTTCACCACCGACACAAACACATCAGAGATCTTCAGATCATTTATCAGGAATGTAATCAGACGTCTTTGTCATCTGTCTTGTCTGTGAACACACTGACCTCTGAAGAGCAGCGAAAGGAATGTGGTGGAGTGGAAGTCAAAAGTAATAAAGGCCATTCCTTCAACGATCACAGGAACAGTTTTGTACTGAGACAAACAGACTCCAAGTTTCTACACACAAACATTTGCTGAATGAACAAGAAGGTCCAAATACTGCAGAATGAGTCAGAGACAGAGTTTCACAGAGTTTATAAAGTGTCTCCAACTCAACAACTCACTAAACTGACACATTTGTTAAGGGAGTCTGGGGACTTTCTCCACGGGGACAAAGAAGTCGCCTATATTGTTCCTGTTTAGTGTCTTTGTAACATGTGACATGTTTAGATCAATAACATGTTTCTTCTTTCATAAATGGAGTGTAAATGGTGAAATCAGTGTAAACAGTGTGTTCAAACAGCTGATCAATGTTGGCAGGTAAGACTTTAGCACTTTAGACACAGAAGCAGACAGGCTGGTACAGACATGCTGCCACAAACTGACACTTTTTACAAGGAGACAAACAACTTCAGCTGAAACATTTAATGCTGAATTTACAACAAGGACACAATGAGTCAGAATCTGCCAGAGACACAGTTTCACTACGTTATAAAGTTTGTTTTAACTCAACAACTCTTAAAATCACCACATTTGTTAATGGAGTCTGGTGCTGTTGTGTTACTGGCTGACATCAGCAGGGTAACAGGACCAAACATGTCAGTTCCATCACAGTGAAGCAGCTGAGATCATTCTGACTGCTGCTGTGGCTCCATCATCATCAGGACGTGACGCACCTGAATGCTGTCGGCTGTGTTCAGATGTCAGAGCGGTAAATCGGGTTTAGTTCTCACTGAAGTGACAACTTTTCTGTCAGAAGCACATCTGACAGATTTTGTCTCACCTGTGATAATCAGGAAGTCATTGATCTTCAGGTCAGTGTTTGAGCTTCACATTCATTATAATGTCATGTGGGGACGTGTCCGCCCTCCTGAACCGCCACACTTCTGTAAGGATGTTCCTGAAGAACCTGCTCACCACAAAACATTGTGGTAACAATATGATAAGTTGAATCTTTACAGTTCTATATGTCTTCACTCGGTGAGCGTTTTGGTTAAAATGCTGAAGACGTTCTAACGTCCTGTCACAAACAGTTTGAGTTCACATGGCTGTCTCAGAGTGCCAGCCTCCTCACCTGTTTCTCCACCTCCACCTCAGGGCAGCACACTCAGCTCATGACCATGTAGATAGATAGATAGATAGATAGATAGATAGATAGATAGATAGATAGATAGATAGATAGATAGATAGATAGATAGATAGATAGATAGATTAGTGACTGTGCAGCTTTCTGACTAAATGGTTGAAGTGAAGCTGTGATGATCGTTCAGAGTTTATCATGAACTATTCAACGCTGAGCTCAGTCTGCTGATTGAGCTGAAGATTAGATAAGACAGCGTCTCCTCAGCAGGAGGCTCATTATCTAATAACACCATCAGCTGACAATAGAGCTGCGAGGAAAAGGAGGAATTTACCTGCAGCTCAGGTTACAACACTGACAGACGAGCTGTATGGAGACATCTGGTGTTTTAAATCAAGTCTCCAGCTGCTTCAGTTGAGGAGGACTTTATATCATCAGGAGGAGGAGAGGAGGACTTTATATCATCAGGAGGAGGAGAGGAGGACTTTATATCATCAGGAGGAGGAGAGGAGGACTTTATATCCTCAGGAGGAGGAGAGGAGGACTTTATATCCTCAGGAGGAGGAGAGGAGGACTTTATATCCTCAGGAGGAGAGGAGGACTTTCTATCATCAGGAGGAGGAGAGGAGGACTTTATATCATCAGGAGGAGGAGAGGAGGACTTTATATCCTCAGGAGGAGGAGAGGAGGACTTTATATCATCAGGAGGAGGAGAGGAGGACTTTATATCCTCAGGAGGAGAGGAGGACTTTCTATCATCAGGAGGAGGAGAGGAGGACTTTATATCATCAGGAGGAGGAGAGGAGGACTTTATATCCTCAGGAGGAGGAGAGGAGGACTTTATATCATCAGGAAGAGGAGTGGAGGACTTTATATCATCAGGAGGAGGAGAGGAGGACTTTATATCCTCAGGAGGAGGAGAGGAGGGCTTTATATCATCAGGAGGAGGAGTGGAGGACTTTATATCCTCAGGAGGAGGAGAGGAGGACTTTATATCCTCAGGAGGAGGAGAGGAGGACTTTATATCCTCAGGAGGAGGAGAGGAGGACTTTATATCATCAGGAGGAGCAGAGGAGGACTGAGGTTAATGTGAACTGTTCCTGTAATGTCTCTGAACCATCAGTACATATTAATAGAAGATATGATTATTGTTTATTTGTGTGCTCACTAGCTGTTACTATGGCAACAACTCGGTGGTTTGCGGCCTCTCGTTATCATCTGAACTCAGTTGAAATGTGAATCTTTTTACAATTATTTATTGTTGGCTTGTTGTTGGTTCTCGCTCCGCAGGAGATTTAACATGTTCTGTGTTCTGTTGATGAGATGAGTGAAAACATGAGAACCAGCCGTTTGATGACAGTGAACAAAGAGATCGTGTCGTGGCGTTGGGACCAGGTCTCCTCCTCCCCGACACTCGTCTCCACCAGGACTAGGTTTCCCGGGCTGGAGGGTCAGATGTCAGCGGCTGAAACCAGATCCGTCCGATCGATTATCTGAGGTGTTTGTCGGACAGCTCGGCTGCCAAATGATCTGCTTGTAGTTTCCATGGCTGTGTTGTTTACAGTGTGAAGTGTGAGAGGCTGCAAACACATCTGAGGGTCATATCTGAACCTGCTAACTCCTGTTAGCTTAGCACAAAGACTGGCAGTGGGGGGAAACTGTTAGTGTCCTGCTGCACAAATGCTTTTCTGCACCTGATAAATAAACAACATGTGATGTTTGATATGTGACCATGCTCACCTTCTATTGGCTGATAGTCTCTCATGGGACTGGAAGTACACAGACAGGAAGTGTCCTGAGGCTGAGTGACAATCATTTTATATTCCATATACAGCATATTCTGAACATATTGATCTGACAGGTGACTGTCGATCACAACACCTGAGAGAATTGTTGTTGTTGTTGTTGTTGTTGTTCTTGTTGTTGTTGTTGTTGTTCTTGCTGCTGTTGTTGTTGTTCTTGTTGTTGTTCTTGCTGTTGTTGTTGTTGCTGTTCTTGTTGTTGTTGCTGTTCTTGTTGTTGTTGCTGTTGTTGTTGTTGCTGTTCTTGTTGTTGTTGCTGTTCTTGTTGTTGTTGCTGTTCTTGTTGTTGTTGCTGTTCTTGTTGTTGTGGTTGTTGTTGTTGTTGTTGTTGTTGTGGTTGTTCTTGTTGTTGTTGTTGCTGTTCTTGTTGTTGTTGCTGTTCTTGTTGTTGTTGCTGTTCTTGTTGTTGTTGCTGTTGTTGTTGTTGTGGTTGTTGTTGTTGTTGTTGTTGTTGTTGTTCTTGTTGTTGTTGCTGTTCTTGTTCTTGTTGTTGTTGCTGTTGTTCTTGTTCTTGTTGTTGTTGTTGTTGTTCTTGCTGCTGCTGCTGTTGTTGTTGTTCTTGCTGTTGTTATTGTTGTTCTTGTTGTTGTTCTTGCTGTTGTTGTTGTTGCTGTTCTTGTTGTTGTTGCTGTTCTTGTTGTTGTTGCTGTTCTTGTTCTTGTTGCTGTTCTTGTTGTTGTGGTTGTTCTTGTTGCTGTTGTTGTTGTTGTTGTTGTTGTTGTGGTTGTTCTTGTTGTTGTTGCTGTTCTTGTTCTTGTTGTTGTGGTTGTTCTTGTTGCTGTTGTTGTTGTTGTTGTTGTTGTTGTTGTTGTTGTTGTTGTTGTTGTTGTTGTTGTTGCCCATGGCAGCAGCAGTCTGCCGTCAGACTCTGGTCAGTCCTCCTCAGGGTGCACTTCGGGCGGAGCTCCTCTCTGCAGCTCTGTGTGTGTGCGGCGGGTCGTCGTGCGTGTCTCCGCTCGGCTGATGGGGATTCCGGTTTTTCCAGTCGGCTCCTCCCGGTTTAGACCGCAGCAGCTCTGAGTCCCGCATCAGTGCGAGCAGCAGCAGCAGCAGGATGGCCTCCCACACCGCCACCATGGGGAACCTGCCCAGCGGGATCGGAATATGCACCACCATCCCCGACATCCTCTACCTGCCGGAGCTGGTAAGAAACAGCAGCGGAACCGTTCAGAGCTGAGCTGGACCTCCATCTGTCCGGTCCGTGAGCACAGAGCGCCAACCTTTTACACGCAGACACGCTCCGAAAATCCGAGCTGTGTTTTTATTCCAACTGCAGGGAAACGACGAGAGTTTAATGAAGTTCAAACACTGAAGGCTCCTGATGATCGCAGCTGTTCTTCAGGGTTCTTCATGTTCTAACATGGAGATCTAAACGGATCGATCAGCCTCATCGATCATTACAACATTCGCGTTGTGAGATTTCAATATTATGTGGTGACGTCACTGAGCTGATGAGTTAGTGACGCCTGTCAGAAATATATTGATATGATGATGGTCCTGTTTCAGTCACTCAGCTGTCAATCAAACATTTCAGTTTCAGTTTAAAGTCTCAGTTCTTTGTGAAATGTTTTATTTCTTTTAAAGTTACAAATTCAACTCAGATTATTGTTGTTTTCTCTCTGACTGAGACTGAACACGTGGATCTGACTTCTCCTCAGCAGCGATCACTGTATGATCCGGTTCTGTACCGACACATATGATCCATCCATCCCTACGGTGGCCCTGAACATCCAAACAAGACTTGTGTGATACTGACAAACTTCTCTTTACGTGAGTTTTAAATCGTAACGATGAGATCACACGTTCAAGTCATGAAACACTTTAGAGTGGCAGCTGTTTGCAGCTGTCTGCGGGTTAATGAAGTGATCAGAGCAGAACATTTCATGTTCAGAAGAAACACAGTGTCACTGTTCGTAGTGACGCAAATACAAACGCAGTGAGTCCAGACGCTCCTGTGAGGATAATCAGCTGTGAGGAATGACTTCACCCTCACCCTGCACCTGTCACAGGTGCCACCTGCTCATCAGGAGCAGTTTGGGGCTCAGTATCTTGCTCAAGGACACTTCGACACACAGGCAGGGATTAGAACCAGAGACCCTCTGATTACTAGACGACCCCGGGAGGTCAGAGGTCAGCAGCACACGTCACATCTGATCGTGTTCCTCGACACAAAACGACAATCTGAGCTGCTGATCAGGAAATACTTTCAGTGGAATGATGCAGGTGTTCACACACACACACACACACACACACACACACACACACACACACACACACACAGTCACACACACACACAGATACACAAACAGGTGGAGCTCCATGAATAATGCAGCCTGTCAATCATCAGAGGTGTCGAGTGAACCGAGGCAGCGACGCCCTGCTCGGTGCTGGACAAAATAATGGAAACAGGTCATCTATTAAAGACTGAGGTGAAGCGACAGCAGCTGCACAACTCAGATCAACTTGGATCGACTCGGATCAGTTCAGATCAGTACAGATCAGTTCAGATCGACTCAGATCGGTTCAGATCGGTTCAGATCGGTTCAGATCGGTTCAGATCAGTTCAGATCGGTTCAGATCGACTCAGATCGGTTCAGATCGGTTCAGATCGGTTCAGATCGGTTCAGATCAGTACAGATCGGTTCAGATCGGTTCAGATCGGTTCAGATCGGTTCAGATTGGTTCAGATCGGTTCAGCTGTGAGATGTGAAACACGATGTAGATGTCTGTAGCTGCTTCTGTGAACTTTACACAGCTGGAAGCTTTTCTGTGAGAACATGTTGTAACTTATTTCAACTTTATTTTGGTAGTTTTCAGACTCAAAGAGAAACATTACATATTCCAGAAGAGGAAACAAAACACTGAAGACAACAACAGATAATTATCTAACAGACAAAGTGATCCAGGGCCTCACGTGATCAGTTTATCTCACTGAGATCACAGATTGATATCTGTGTGTGGACATGTTGTCCCATCAGTGAACACTCACAGGTGATCCAGGCAGAGGGAACCTGTCCGTAATCTGAAGCTCTGTTTTATTTAATCAACTCGCTCTTTAAGCGATCCGACACGTCACTGCAGCTCCAGTTCAGAGCTTTTATATTCAGACCACACACGGCTGATGTCTCCATCATGATCTGGACTTTAGGCAGTGATGGTGGAAAGAGAAAGAGAAGAGAAGCTTAATCACCACATGAGGGAGACAAAAGTCCCAAACTCCAGCTTCAGTGTGCAACAGACTGACAGCAGGAGGTCTGATCAACACTGAAGACCTCCGGATGAACAGTGGATCGATGTCCTGCGGTGAGAGTGAGTGGATTCATACCAGCTGAGTGTCCTGCTGTCTCTGGTCTTCCTGCAGATCTTCGGTGGTCTCGTGTGGATCCTGGTTGCGTGCACGCTGGTGGTGCCAGAGAACCCTCAGGGCTGGGTGATGTTCGTCTCCGTCTTCTGCTTCGTCATGACTTTCATCTGGATGGTGGTGTTCGCCTGCGGGGGGCATCACAACAAAGGCAGCTGGGCGGCAGCAGTGAGTCCTGCTCATGTTTGAGTGATAGCTGTGGTCTGTGTGGGTGTACAGGTATACAGGTGTGTTACCTGCAGCAGCTCTAAACCTGTTTACCTGTTTGATGTCTTTTGTATTTTGGGACTTTTTGTTGCCATCAAACAGATTTTTCCTTCAACCATACAACATCTGTATTCCTACGCAGAAGGAGAATATAGTCCTAACAGAGAGGGCTGTCTGAGCTAATGCTGCGTTCAGGTGCTCCTCAGACGATCCCACCCCTCGAGTGGGGAAGTCGGGACTTGGAGAGAAACATGGACTGTCAGCACCGTGTCACAGATCACATGTTGTTAAAGTTTGTGTTTCCTCATGTCTGTAATCTCTCTTCCTCCTCGTCCGTCAGGACTTTGCGTATCACGGCATCGCTGCCTTCTTCTACCTCAGCGCCTCGGTGGCTTTGGCCAAAGTGACTCTGGACATGAAAGACGGGAGCAGCTTCCAGAACTACCAGCTGGACATCTCTGCAGTGGTGAGTCATCGTCTCATCCCAACCAATGAAACAAAAGAGACCTGAACCTGGAACAAAACCCTCTGATTGGCTCTGAAGTGGTCGTGGCTAAACCCTCATTAGCTTGTTCACAGCATCATTCAGCTCTCAGAGGTTTCACATGTATGCTAACAGTAGCTTTATCTGCATTACACATAAAGCTACAGTTAGCATCTGTTAGCTTAGCTTAGCATAAAGACTGGAAACAGGGGGAAACAGCTAGCCTGCCTGTTGCAGCTCTGCTTTATTTTCTCATAAGTCATCCTTTATGAACCTATTGGTTATTAAATCATTTACAAACGCTTTATTGATCATTTATAAGTTATTCATAAGAAAATATTTTGGATTGCCAGGTTGTGCTTGTTCTCTAAACTCTACTGTAATTGATCAAGATTGATTGATTTCTTACCTGTTGTCCATTAATAAGCAGTTTAATCACCTTTATAATGAATCATTTGTGAGACAGTGAGATAAACGGGTTGCGTCACGTCAGTTTAATTGATATATTTCAGGCATTACAGTCGGACCACCTCCTCCGACCTTCACCTGAAAATATAAATGAGAGTAAATAATTAAGTGACTTCAGTCGTTCTACAAGGTGACATCATGATGAAGTTATTTCAGCTTCTGATCCATTTATTGAGTCCGATCACATGTGGTGAGACAGAGTCATTCAGTCTGCGTCTACCTGCTGCTCACAGTCACTATTAATTGATTTTACCACACTAATTACGAAGCTGCCACTCTGTGGAGACAGATGGATGGATGCTCTGTCAGGTGGTGCTGGAAGCTCATGTTCTCCAGCCGCTGAAATGTGAAATGAGCAGGAATAACGGCAAGAAAAATAAAAAATCCTGTGATCAAACTTATGCAAGTAACGCAACGTGAGTATTTGAATGCAACAGTCTGAAAACAAAACAAACATTTCGTTGACAAAAATCTTGCATTACAGTTTTAGCTAACAAATTTAATTCTGATTCAAATTCACAATAACAAATAAAATGTCAGGGTACATTTTCAAAATAAAGGCACCATTGTGAGGATGACATCATGGTTTCTCTGCCTCCAGCTGTCTTGTTTCATCGTCCCCCATCATATGCTGCCTTCTGGCCTCATTTTCTACCCTGTTGTTCTTGTACTACGTCCTCACACACATTTGAGGCAAACCTTCGCCCCTACACACTGAGGAAATACTGTTTCATGTTTCAAGTCTTAACACGGTTTTGTTCAGATTGCAACAAACCAGATGTTGATCACTGAGCTTCAGAGTGGCTGGGAGGTGGATTTTGTTACAGAGCCAGGCAAGCTGTTTCCCACTGTCTCTAGTCTTTATGCTAAGCTCAACTAACTAGCTACTAACTGTGGCTTCATGTTTAGCATACAGACATGAGAGTGGAATCAATTAGAACATGAGATGAGAAGATCTAAATGTTGGTGTTAGTGTCGAAAGTTCAGATCATTAAAAGTTTCAGATGAACGTTCGATCGATCATCTAACATCTTGTTACAGTCGAGTTCAAACAGTTCACAGCACTGAATATAAACAAGCTGACACTCATGAGCTCTACTGTGGCATTCTGGAGTCTTAAAGCAGCAAGACGTTACTTCCTGGAGAAAGTTCAGATCTTAGTTCTAATCGGACACAAATCCAAACTATCAGAACTTGACGACCTTGAGTTGAACCTCAACAGACAACTATGTTTCTCCAGGAACTGACACTGTGTTGCTTAAATATCTAAGTGTCTCACAAGCACCTGAATGCACCACAGAGGAACATGATAGTAATGTATCTGGTACTGGTCTGTTCTGATCACTGCAGAACTTCCTGCTCCTCAGAGGATAAACCCTCAGAATTCCTCCCATCCCGCCGTAGATTCAAATTCTCCCTGGATGTTGTTGTTGTCTCCTCAGGTCTTCTCGTACGTGGCGACTCTGCTCTACTTCATCCACACCATCCTGTCGGCCATCAGGTGGAAATCTTTCTGAACCACAACAGAACTGTTTTTATTCTTGGCATTGGAGACTGACTGCTGTGGCTCTGGGAGAAGAAGCACCACCTGGATCAGCGGATCTGAAGTGATGAGCGGCGGTTTCGTTTGGTCAGAAACTCGTTCTGTCCAGATACTGTGGAGCCTGTCGAGATGAATCACCAGAGAGTAACATAAAGCTTAAAATCATAATCTCCATCATTTTACTGCTGTTTCTGAGGGTTTCTGTTATTTTGTCCACACTCACATGTTTCCTCCTCTGATGTTTCTGCTCTAATGACACGGCTTCATTTGGTTCTTCTTTTTCTACTCTCAGCTGATCAAAGATGTGGCTCGTTTTTTTATTTTTATAAGTTTCTAAACAAGAAATTTTTAACTGGATGTGGATCAGAACAGGAAACAGAACCAAGGAACCTATAACAGGAACGTGATGTCATTGTTCAAACACGCCTCTTCAGGGGTCACGAACTGAAGTAATGTTTCACCACCTCTCAAGTCCACGCTTATGAATGAAGTGTCTCCAATGAACATGTAGCTAATGACTGGCTCAGAGTTTAGATGAGGTATTATCAGGTCCCAACCGCAGTCAGTAGCTCGACCAGAAGATCATCTGACATGCAAATAAATCATGAAATGTACCTTTAACACACGTGAAACATGAACTAAAGAACAAAGCACCAAAAACCAGGTGCCTCCATCTGACTGATGACCTGTGAAACTGGGAGAGGACAGACAGAGGCGAGATGTTCTGTCGAGGCGTCGACATGTTGGGATTTAATGTGTTTGTCCATGAATCTCCCAGAGAGGCCAACAGAACCGACACCGCCTGTGTTTGAACATCCCGTCCTTCTGTTATAGGCTCCTTGAATTCGACCAGGGTCTTAGTTATGATGGTTTTTAAGCCTTTATAAGAGACTGATTTTGTAAATTCCTGAGACTACTGAATGTTTTGAAAAAGAATAAATATGTTTTGAAACATTTCTGGTTCTGTGTAAATCTTCAACATGTTGACATTAATGGAGGCATCATGTGACCTGCGTCTGTGTTGCTGAACCGGCTCGATCTCTGGACAGTTCAGAACCAGCGAACATCATTACTGTTGTGATGTAGCGATGTCGCCTTAACGACACGTCAAAACGTTTTAATGGTTTCCTGGTTCGACACATCGCCGCGTCTCTGCCTTCAAATCCAAAACACAGAAACCAAAAGTGAGGCTGGAATCTTCTGGACATTTGATTTATCCTGGAAAAATAAGTGTTATAGTTTTATATTATAATGTAATCGTATATATTAGCTCTGAAATGTACAAAGTATGTGTTTAAGGAAATGCCTCTGTTTAGGTGAGTGTGGGAAGGTGGTGATGTTTGGGTTTACATGTCCAGCTGTCCCGGAGCCATTAATCAGCTCTGTGTATTAAAGGTTAGAGGACGAGGCCCCTACAAGGTACTAAATCTGATATTGACCCTCATGCCAGAGTGTTGGAGATGTCTAAACACATGCATTTCCCCAGAAGGACAGAGAGACCATTTGGTCTCTTTTAGGGTGCGAGGAGTGACAGCAGCAGAGTTAGGTGATTTGCAGGAATGAGCAGGGAGGCAGACCAACTGATGGACCCTCAATCCACCAAAGTGACCTATGAGAAGAAGTATGTAGGTGCAGGCGAATGGACTTTAAAAAGGCCCGCACAGGCAGAGAAGGAAGGGGTGGTTACTTGTAGAGTTCCTAAGATCGAAGGTTCGAGAGGATTTCTGGTAGAGCAGAGAGCAAAACATTGGGCAGAACTTTGACAGAATTTAAAAACACTGGGTGCGACCGCACTGATTCGGACGCAAGCTTGAGATCTGTTTCACTAAAGATTGCTGTATCAGTCCAGCCAGCCTTGCCACCGCAGAACTCTTTCATCAAAAAAGTACACGCTGACATCTTTGATGAAGACAGCCCAGAAACTACAGTAGCAGGCAGTCACATGATCAGTGAGCAGCAACATGATTGGTCCAGACGGTCACACGGCAGGTTGGTAAACTGTCTCATGACCAGACAGTTGAAAAGAAAAGAAATAAATACTTTGTTACATGTGTTCATCCAGAATATATTGTATATACTGTATGTACTGTAATACATACTGATATGTATTTAAGATGTATATTGGTTAAATTAATATCCAATTTAAGAATATTCATTTGATAAAATATACATGTATAGATCATTTTCGTGGACACAGACAACTTTATTAATCCCAGAGGGGATATGAGGTTATTGTAGCAGCTGGTACATTCAAATCAATCAACATACAAGGGCAAAATATAGAAACAATAAAATACTGTTTCCAATGAAATTCTTCAGTAGAGGTACTAAAGTAAAACTGAATGAAATAAAGTACTGAGATATAAATGGAAGAGGAACATAGGGAGCAATATTAACAGTAATAATGATAATAATGTTGACGTGTGTGTGTGTGTGTGTGTGTGTGTGTGTGTGTGTGTCAGAGGGTTAACAGCTGCGTGAGTATCAATTAATTATTGATTACACATTTCTTTCTCAAATGGGACCTCGTGTGCTGTTTGTTTGTGACTCCACAGTAGCTGCTGCAGGTGATTGTCCACACTCATTAATATTTCATCAACAGTGACATCATGTGAGGTGGGCGGGGCAGAGAGGATCAGCTCAGTCAGGTGTATGTCAGGTGGGCAGGGCAGGGGGCGGTCCTTGTTCAGCAGGTATCAGATGAGTTACCTCCAGCTGTGATGTGACCCACGAGCAGTTCAGCGGGTTTAGTACCTGCCAACATTCAGCAGCAAATCATGTCACATTTTACAAAGACACTAAACAGTAACAATACAGGTACGCCGCTGAGCAGCTTTCACAGGAAAGAACGGGGCTCCGCCTCCAACGCTCAGTCCAGACTGAATATACCGTCATTGGGTCAAACAAAGGAAGCATGCTGATTTATAAAACCAAAGAGATTTATAAAACCATTTAACACACAACTCTGTTGACCTCTGTTAGCCTGCTAGCTGTGCTAGCTCCTACAGTCTATGTTTACATCATGGTCATGCTTGGTGCAGTCAGCTGACGTCACCGCATCGTACAAACTGGATCAAAGAGACGCTGGAGGAGCAAAAACCTTCAAACATTCAGTTTTCACCTGGAGCTCCACCTGCAGCAAGAACATGAAACCAGGCGTAATGGAGTGTGTCAGGGAGTAAATACAGGACACACACACACAGCTGTGATGTATAATGGATGAGGAGGCAGAAGGTGATAATAGTGAAGCATCTCCATGAAACTGAACACGAGGCTGCAGCTCGACGTTCAGTTCAGTCACAGGAAACAAACAGCCGAGACATTTGAAATGTGCAGCTTCCTCTCAGTCTGACCTGCTGGAGTTAAAATCATGCCAAATCCTAACAAACACACAAAACATGTTTTACTCAGGCCCAATGGCTCACAAAAAACTCAGTGTGGTTTGCAAATATAAAACATCATTCACAAACTAATGCATTTTGTTTTGCAAATAAGAAACTACCTATTAAAACAAATACATCATGCTTCAGAAACAAATACAGCATGTTTTACACATACGAAGAAACATATTTCTTCATGTACAAAAAACGATTCTGCAAGCACAAAAAACTGTCACATGACTTTTGGCACTAATTTTCCATCTTGCAGATTCATATATATATATCCCAGTAAACTTTCTAACAAATGTCCTGTAATTTGTAATTTCCCCAAAAAATTGTTTTATTTTTTTTTCTATTTTATTCAAGGCCGCTAACAGGAGCTACCATAAACATATATACACAGACATTTATACATATACATATACATATATACCCACACAGACATATATACATATACATATATACTCACAGACATATATACATATACACATTGTTATGACCCAGTCTAGGGGGCCTAGGACAGAATATGAAAAGGCCCCATCTTCCCTAAGTCCCAAGTAGCCACAAAGAATGATTTGGTTGAATACTAAGAAAAATGATTTATTTACAAAAATAGTTGAAGTGACAGAAATAGATAACGATATATGTAAGCTGAGCTATGGGCTTCAGGGTGGACAAAGGCCAAAATAACAAAGAAAAGGGTCCTGTCTAGGAAATAATAAACCTTACTTAACCAAACTTAATGAAAAACAAATGACACAAGACTTACCTCCCTAACTAAATAAACAGGAAAAAACAATGTTAACAAAAACTGGCAGTCCACCTTTACAACTCAAAAGAAACTAAACTGCTCAAAAGGACTACAGAGCTGAACTGAAGTGTGGCCGATCAGGAGAGGAGGATGAGGAATGCCTGCTGCCACCACACATCTGCCATTTTGGCTCCTCCTGGTGGTTTTGTGAGTGCAGCCAATCAAGAGCCAGGGCCTGGAACCACTCCACCAATCATGGCACGGCTATGGCACACACCTAGTTGCATAGAAGATTGAAGGCGGAAAAAACACAGGGCACACACACACAGCACACGCAGCAGAGTGGCTGAAAAATGACTGCAGTCATAACAATATATAGACATATATATATATATATATATATACACAGACGCCTCACTGAGCTGGTTGCCCCGTTACTGCGATACATTGGCGTCGCCGCCATCCTGGGTGTGGCAGCTCCGCCCCGTTAACTGATACAAGTGAATGTAGTGAACTTTATAAAGCTTCTTCTACAAAGTGCAATAAGTTAATGTCTCATTTACACATTCATACATGTACAGATATATTCAGGAAACAGAGAGGAACCAAAAACAACTGTCTGTAATGTTCTCCGATGATTATAAACTTTAACTACTACTATGAACCTTATATGTTCAGTATACAGGTCGGCACCAGACCACAGGATGAATTTTATAATGTTTTTATTTGTTTACAGCTGCTGATGTCTGTAACACTGTTACTGTGATGGTTCATGACAGTGAATGACAGTAAATATTGAATCTGTGTATAATAACCACATCCTGACATGTAAATGTGACCTTTGTCTACCACACTGTCAACTTGGTTAATTTATATAAACTTTAAATATGAACAACTGACTGCATAATATATGAATCAGAATCAGTAATAATGTATTGATCCCTGACAGGAAACTGCAGTGTTACAGCTGCTCCTATTCAAAGTCCAAAATATGCAGAAAAATATAACAATAATAATAATAATAATAATAATAATAATAATAATAATAATAATAATAATAATAATAATAATAATAAAACCATATGGTGCATATTTATAATAGTAGCCTACTGCAACTTTACTCTTTTACTACCATTAAATGTTATTGTAAACATTATCATATGTTATAATGTTCTGTCATGGAGTATATCTCTGTACTGCTGAAGAAAAGAAAGCTGCTCACTGCTGCTGCAGTTTCTGATCTTGATTTGCAGACTTTGTTAATTTTTGTCTCCATGATTGTTATTATTAGTACTTAGATCATTGAAAATCACTGTATTTATAAAAACGTTGGTGCTTTTTTTTTCCACAGACATCACATGTACATGTCAGGATCTGGTTATTATAGACAGATTCAATATCTAACTATATATGGACACTAGTAGAGGGATGTGACACCACGAACACAACCTGGTAGAGCTCAGAGAGCATTCTGGGTTTTAGGTCCAAGTTCAGAGGAGCTTTATCGTCATGGTTACAATACGGTTAGTGAGGGACGTGGTCACGTTATATATGTATGAAACTGTTGGCAGGAAACAGGAAGCGAGCAGCTGCCTCCGGTGTTAGCTGTGGTGGTTCCAAGCCGTTCTCTGCTGTCACATAACTTCCTCTGCTCATGAGCAGGGCAGAGGAAGTTTAAAGAGTGTTTAAAAAAGTGTGTTATATTCTTTACTACATTTATTGTAACAGATGAAAATGGGAGGTAAGATGCACTTTAAACATGAACAACAGACAGGATCTTACAGCAATGACACGTTTCACAAGTAAGTTAACATCTTAATGTATTTTATCTAAAGCTGAATTCACAAGGAGACACCAGAGATTTAAAATGTGCTGCAGCTGTTTCACAAACTTTATTAAGTTTCTCCTCGTGAGGCAACAACTGGTAAGTTTGTTTGTTAAGGGAGTCTGACATATGGCTGTTACTAGTGACCTCATTTCATTACTTAGTCCACGTCCGTGACCATCACACACACACACACACACAAACTCGTGTTATCAGACTGTTTGTGTCTTAATTTGATTTAATCATCGCAGTACAAACTGTTGAAATGTGTGAGAGGTGTCAAGCTCGTTGGTCTGCAGGATCAACCGCTTGGCTCTTCTGGACCTGAACAGCTTGAAATGGTGCAAATGTGGAAGAACAACACGACTCAGTCATTCAACAGTCTGAGTATGCGTCCTCAATCGTAAAAAAGAAAAGGTCCTAAAAACACAAAGATAAATGTGCAGTGAAATATGTTGAGAAGAACAGAATGTCGGATCAAAGTTTCTCTGCATGAGAACAATTTCAAAAACAAATGTGACACATTTACATTTCAGAGCGCTGACTGACAGAGAGCTT
This sequence comes from Acanthopagrus latus, assembly GCF_904848185.1. Taxonomy (NCBI): domain Eukaryota; kingdom Metazoa; phylum Chordata; class Actinopteri; order Spariformes; family Sparidae; genus Acanthopagrus; species Acanthopagrus latus. Next base: position 531,543 of record NC_051039.1, on the reverse strand, counting down.
CTGTAACACTGACACCTGCTGCTGACTGACAGAGAGCTTCTGTAACACTGACACCTGCTGCTGACTGACAGAGCTTCTGTAACACTGACACCTGCTGCTGACTGACAGAGCTTCTGTAACACTGACACCTGCTGCTGACTGACAGAGAGCTTCTGTAACACTGACACCTGCTGCTGACTGACAGAGAGCTTCTGTAACACTGACACCTGCTGCTGACTGACAGAGAGCTTCTGTAACACTGACACCTGCTGCTGACTGACAGAGCTTCTGTAACACTGACACCTGCTGCTGACTGACAGAGCTTCTGTAACACTGACACCTGCTGCTGACTGACAGAGCTTCTGTAACACTGACACCTGCTGCTGACTGACAGAGCTTCTGTAACACTGACACCTGCTGCTGACTGACAGAGCTTCTGTAACACTGACACCTGCTGCTGACTGACAGAGAGCTTCTGTAACACTGACACCTGCTGCTGACTGACAGAGCTTCTGTAACACTGACACCTGCTGCTGACTGGCAGCACTACAGCTCACACTGGGTTTCTGCTCTCACGTCATTGACGTGTCTGGATTTGGATTTGAAGGTATGAGGAAGTGACGGCTGTCGGTCAGATGAACACAGACACCAGCAGCGTCTGTCAGAGTCTGTAGATGAAGGAAGAACCACTCTTTGACCTCATCTGGACTTTAATAGGTGAGAACTGTGACAGGTAACGTGACTCACCTCTGATGAACAAACTACAACATCAACTTGTAGATGAGAGCAGTGATGAGGTGAATGAAGATGATTTTAGGTTCTGAATGTTCATGAATTAACACTGCCTGTCTTTAGCAGGGAGCCACGATGACACCAGAGGACATTTTCAACACTCTGGAGGATCTAAAAGTTGATGAATTCAAGGATTTCAAATGGTATCTGAAGCAGCCTGACATCCTGGAAGGCTACCAACCCATCAAACAGTCCAGGCTGGAGACAGCAGAAAGACGGGACACAGTGGATCTGATGGTGAACACCTTTACACTTGATGGAGCTCTGAAGGTGACCAAGAAGATTTTAGAGAAGATCAAGAGGAATGACCTGGTGCAGAGTCTGTCAGCCAGCAGCTCAGGACCAGAAGGTCAGTCACATTCTTCTATTTTAATATCATTTTCAGAAGAAGAGAGTGAGTCGACCACACAATACCTGTAAAGGAACAGACCTCTCAGTTCAGAGGCTCATTGTTTTCAGCAAAGAGAAACAAAGAGGCCTGATTTCATAATGAGGAGAAAAGGTTGAAGCATCAATAATTGTTACTGGAGAGGATGGAGGTTTGATGGTGCTCTGGTTCACAGAAATAAACTTTGTTTAACTGAACAGAGATTCATTTTAATGGTGCAGCAGAGCTCTGCCTGAATTAATATCTAGATTAACTCATTTTAAACTAGTTTTACTAAACTCAGATTACATCTGATTTTAGATTAAATGAATCCTTGTTGGTGCCACCCAGCCATAATCTCTGTCTTCACCTCTCTCAGTGTCAGTGAGTGTCGGTGATGTTGGAGAGACTCCAGAGAACAGAGGACCTTCTTCCTCTCAGAGTGAAGGTAAAGCTGCTGTATTCACTGGTATGTACGGAAGCCTTGAAAGACAAAGTTTAGTTTTTAGGTTGGAAAAGTTAAAAGTTAGTAAGACTGACTGCATTATAACTGAATGAAAGCAGAGACAGGAGTACTTGATGATCTTTAGTTGAAGGAGTATCAGAGTATCTGCAGCTCTGAAATACACTGAATATAAAGTATTGATTTAGTTTCTTCAAAAAGACCCTAGAAGCTATTTAAAAGTCTTAAAACAAGTTGACAAGTTCTACAATATTTTTTGCTTGGCTACCATAGACTGTAACATAAGTTTTTGTATTATTTTGTATGTGGCTGTGAGCTGTCAGGAGGATTAAAAACTACAGTGGGACTGTTGTGACAGTGGATTGAGCTGAAGGAGGCAGTTTAATCCTTTTTATGCGGAATTTCAGTCAAACCATCAGATCTGCATCAAACTCCGTTTCTACTGCAGCTACAGCTGCCTGGTTTCAGGGGGTCATTTGTAATTTCTGATTGGCTGCTCTTCTTAAGAAGGCGGGTCTTATGCGGTATGAGCAGGCCAGAGGTCAGACAGCAGAGATGGAGTCAAGTGAAGAGGAAGAAGAGATCAGAGAGCAACTCTTTTCATGGAGGCCATGATGGACACTGAATAATAACCATTTCTGAAGCATTTTTGTGAGCTTGTGTCTTTTTGTCAAACTGAATGAACTGAAACTGACTTCAGCTCAGTTCATGGTTTTCAACTGAGCTGTGGAGTTGACCTGACCATGAAGTCAAAGTGGTTGATAACTGTGAGGACTGAGTGGACTGACAGTGGAAAGCTAGCTGAGCTCACCTGTGGTTCAGATAAAGCCTGCATCCTTTTTTTGTTGGGTGGAAACCAAAGAAATCGAATAAATTATGGTCTGTATGGAGCCACCAGGCTTTGTTTTTTGTTTACTGGAAGTAGTTTAAACGATACTGGTGTTAAAACATCAAGTCCATCCATCCATCCATCCATCCATCCATCCATCCATCCATCTTCTTCCACTTTATGCTGGGCCGGGTGGCGGGGGGCTCAAGGGATCCCAAGTTGTTCCTAGGCCAGCCGAGCGACATAGTCACTCCAGCGTGTCCTGGGTCTTCCTCGGGGTCTCAGATTTTCTGAAACAAGACAGAGTGAGAGAAGTAAATAATTCACACTTCGGGACCTGCAAGACAGCTTGAGTCTACATATCTATATAGACAGAAGGAGAATATCAAAACTGATAATTTCATGGCATAGATGGATATCATCTATCTATGCCATATTACATATGTATATAATACCATACTATCTGCCTCTCAGCCACTTACACGTACACATGCACACACACACACGCACGCACACGCACACACACACACACACACACACACACACACACACACTGCTATACTATCTATATACATCATAACTTTACATTGTCCACGTGGTGTGATGTACTTGTCCCTCGTGTCTTTAACATAATTTCACCAATTTAGAAAAAAAAAACTGATGTTACAGGATTTGTCTTTGTGACATTTCGACCAGAAGATGGCAGCAACACCAACAGCTGCTCAGTCGTCACCAGTCCAGAGCTGTGGTTGTACTGATCAGCTCCCTGTCGGATAGATTTATATGTTGTTGGGTTAGATGAGAGAATGATGTGATCAAATATTAAGATTAAGATAGCTTACTGTAACACAACTACAGATATTGTACTGTTACAATAGTTTCCATAGACATCTTTCTCCAACTGTACATTTAATATCCTGCATTTCAGTTGTCTTTTGTTTATATTTTTCACTCAGATGAGATTGTTCCAGTACCAAAGCCACAACCCATCTCATATTACCAGAAAATGCTTCAGTCAAACCTCGAGGATCGGTTTAATTGTGCACAAGAGGGGTGGGCACAGAGGAAGGATGAGCAACCTCTGGTTGATATCTACACAGAGCTGTGCGTCACAGCTGGGGGTGACGTTAACCTCAACAAACAGCATGAGGTCATTCAGATGGAGGTGAAGCCAACAACAGAGGAATCAATTCAACCCTGTGACATGTTCAAACCCCCCTCTGGTGAAGGAAGATCCATAAGAACAGTGCTGACCAATGGAATCGCAGGAATTGGCAAAACATTTCTTGTCCAGAAGTTTGTGTTGGACTGGACTAACAAAGAACACAATCAAGATGTGCATCTCATATTCCCCTTTACCTTCCGCCAGCTGAACTTATGGAAGGGTGAGAAGTTAAGTCTGACTGAGCTGATCCATAAATCTATCAGAGAGACCAAAGACATTCATGAAGAAGCTCTTAATCACATCTTTACGACTCTGCAGTCATCAGGAAACACCAACTATGACAAAAGTAAATTCAAACTAGTGTTTGTTTTGGATGGACTGGATGAGAGCCGCCTTCAACTGAACTGCTTGACCACAAAAAACAATGGAACAGACTTTGATGTGACACAGTCCACCTCAGTGGATGTGCTGCTGTCAAACCTCATCAAGAGAAATCTGCTTCCCTCTGCTCGCCTCTGGATAACCACACGACCTGCAGCAGCCAATCAGATTCATTCTGAATTTGTTGACGTAGTGACAGAAGTCAGAGGGTTCACTGACCCACAGAAGGAGGAGTACTTCAGGAAGAGATTCAGAGATGAGGAGCAGGCCAGCAGAATCATCTCCCACATCAAGACATCACGAAGCCTCCACATCATGTGCCACATCCCAGTCTTCTGCTGGATCACTGCTACAGTTCTGGAGGATGTGTTGAAGACCAGAGAGGGAGGAGAGCTGCCCAAGACCCTGACCGAGATGTACACAGAGTTCCTGAAGTTTCAGAATCATCAGACAAATGAGAAGTTTGACCAAAACATGTGCATTCTGTACATTAAGACATTAGCGAAACTGGCTTTCCACCAGCTGAAAAAGGGCAACCTGATCTTCTATGAAAGAGATCTAGAAGAGTGTGGCATTGATGTCAGAGGAGCCTCAGTGTTCTCAGGTGTGTTCACAGAGATCTTTAAAGAAGAACGTGGGAGGAGGAATGATGAAGTCAAGATGTTTAGCTTCGTCCATCTCAGTGTTCAGGAGTTTTTGGCAGCTTTGTATGTAGAGATGTCACTCATTAACGAAAACAAGAATGTGATGTCAGAGCTACCTCAAACTATTGGCGAACATGTGAGAACATTTTTCAGCAAAAAGTCTGTGACAGAGGTCCACAGGTTTGCTATTGACAAGGCCTTACAGAGTCCAAATGGACACCTGGACCTGTTCCTCCGCTTCCTCCTTGGTCTTTCACTGCAGACCAATCAGACTCTCCCTCAAGGCCTCCTGAAAAAGAAGAGAAACTTACAGTCCAATAAGAAAACAGTTGAGTACGTCAAGAAGAAGATCAGTGAGAATCTGTCTCCAGAGAGAAGCATCAATTTGTTCCACTGTCTGAATGAACTGAATGATGGTTCTCTAGTGGAAGAGATCCAACAGTACCTGAGATCAGGAAGTATCTCCACAGATCAACTGTCTCTTGATCAGTGGTCAGCTCTGGGCTTCATCTTACTGTCATCAGAAGAAGACCTGGACGTGTTTGACCTGAAGAAATACTCTGCGTCAGAGGAGGTTCTTCTGAGGCTGCTGCCAGTCGTCAAAGCCTCCAATAAAGCTCTGTAAGTTAACAGATAACTGCAGATACGAACTACAAGGCAATCCTACTAAGCTAGTTTGTGTAGAAGTGGATTTGGCTATGTCGCACCTGAAGCAAAACAAACATTGTTTTTCCAAAATAGAGTGAGTGAAGGCTACTAATTTTCGTATATTTTTCTGGTTGTAATGATTTTAAGGAGATAATAGGTTGACGTGAGCCATCCAATTTCAAAATCTAAAGTGGTGTCAACAAAGTAGTTCATTCAATTAATCACTTTAGATTGTCTGGTCGTTATAAGTAGCAGTCTTTTTCTGTCATTTTATATTGTGGATGACACAAACAGTATCACTAACTCTTTTTTCAGGCTGAGTGGCTGTAATCTGTCAGAGAGAAGCTGTGAAGCTCTGTCGTCAATTCTCGGCTCCAAGTCCTGTAGTCTGAGAGAGCTGGACCTGAGTAACAACGACCTGCAGGATTTGGGAGTGGAGCCACTGTCCGTTGGACTGATGAGTCCACACTGTAAACTGGAGTATCTCAGGTCAGGATTCGAAAAGACATGTAGAGAGTGAACAATAACTGTTTCTTTATGTTGTCATTGTTCTTCTGTCATTTTATTGGTTCTCTTTTCAGACACTGCTCTGAACTTGAGTGTATCAAAATACAACTGTAAGTTAAATTAAACAGACAAAAAAGTCCTCATGTGTACTCTACATGACTTTTTCAGGTTGAGTGGCTGTAATATGTCAGAGAGAAGCTGTGAAGCTCTGTCCTTAGTTCTCAGCTCCCAGTCCTCTAGTCTGAGAGAGCTGGACCTGGGTAACAATGACCTGCAGGATTCAGGAGTGAAGCCGCTGTCTATTGGACTGAAGAGTCCACACTGCAAAATGGAGACTCTCAGGTCAGAATTAAAAATGACATGTACAGAGTGAACAATAACTCTTCCTTAATGTTGTCATTGTTCTTCTGTATTTTACCAGTTCTATTTTCAGACACTGTTTTGAAACTGAGTGTGTCAAAATATAATTGGAAGTTAAATCGGACAGAGGGAAAAGTCTTCACATGTGTACTCCACTTTTTTTTTCAGGTTGAGTGGCTGTAATCTTTCAGAGAGAAGCTGCAAAGCTCTGTCGTTAGTTCTCAGCTCCCAGTCCTCTAGTCTGAGAGAGCTGGACCTGAATGATAACAACTTGCAGGATTCAGGAGTGAAGCTGCTGTCTGTTGGACTGAAGAGCCCACACTGCAAAATGGAGACTCTCAGGTCAGAATTTAAAAAAGACATGCACAGAATGAACAATAACTGTTTCTTTATGTTGTCATTGTTCTCCTGTCATTTGACCAGTTCTCTTTTCAGACACTGCTTTGAAAATTAGTGTGTCAAAATACAGTTAGAAGTTAAATCAAACAGAGAGAAAAGTCTTCACATATGTATTCTACTTTTTTCAGGCTGAGCAGCTGTAATCTGTCAGAGACAAGCTGTGAAGCTCTTTCCTCAGTTATCAGCTCACGGTCCTCTCATCTGAGAGAGCTGGACCTGGGTAACAATGACATTCAGGATTCAGGAGTGAAGTTGCTGTGTGTTGGACTGAAGAGTCCACACTGTAAACTGGATACTCTCAGGTCTGACTTCAGTTTCTGTTAAATGACTACTCAAATGTTGCTTGGCATCTGGTTAAAATTAGCTTAAGACACTGTATATTAAACAGTTTTGGACATTGTGTATTATTTTTAAAAGGTATACAATGTCCTCAGAGATGATTTAATTTATTTTAATGTACAGTAAAGTCTGCTGTCAATTGTATTCATGAAGACCAAAATAATTTTCACATTGCCTCAGTGGGCTTTCCAATCTGTACTGTAAGCAACATCCTCTGTCTTTTGACCCTTGACTGTGAGGAACCCCCCCCCCCCCCCCCCCCCCCCCACCCCCCCATATTGAAAAAGCACTTTTAACAGGGAAAAAACATCAGAAAGAGGGGGATCCTTCTCCCAGGACCAACAGACAGGAAGTAGTTGCTGCATGTACAGAAAAACAAAATCATATTTCACAGATGTAATTCACAGAATGTCTGTCTATACATATTGATAAATATACATTGGCCTGTGTGCGTGTGTGTCCAGGCTGTCAGGCTGTCTTATCACAGAGGAAGGCTGTACGTCTCTGGCCTCGGCTCTGAGATCCAACCCCTCCCATCTGAGAGAGCTGGACCTTAGCTACAATCATTCAGGGGACTCAGGAGTGAAGCTGCTGTCGGCTGGACTTGAGGATCCAGACTGGAGACTGGACACTCTCAGGTATGAACAGATACAAGAGCTCACACACTGCTTCTCTGTCCCACTGACAAGCTGACGATTGCTGGACTCTGGACTAACACAAATCTCAAAAGTGAGTTTTTCTGATCATAGTCAATATCACTCATACAGCAAGTGACCACATTCTCTTGACAAACCACTTTTTTATCATTTATAATGACTTAATATTCAGAAATTAACATTCCAACCTACTCATCTACAATGCACATGAGGTTATGAGAAGATGTGGATATGACTAAAACTTTCATCGAACTGCTCGACAGTGAAAGAGGAGACAGTGCAGACAATAGTGATGATGAGGGATTTTTTTTTAATTGACCATTTATCAGGGAAAAGAGCTGGATAATGCTGCTGAACTGACAAATTTGAAACATAGAATCAGAGAGATAATGTCCCTAGTCGAAGACAACCTTGAAAGAATCATTCTGACTTTGCTAAACAATTTCCCCCTGGGGATTTATGAAGTATTCTGATTCTGATTCTGATTCAGGGTGGAACATGGTGGGGAGCAGAGGCTGAAACCTGGTCTGAGGAAGTGTAAGTGTGTGTTCACTTTGATTGATGAAAATAAGGCAGCACATGTTAAAGTAGTTTAAATCTGAACCTTGTGTATCTGCTACAACTGTCAGTCTGAAAGAAGATCCAAAAAGATGAGTCATTGTGAAGTTTTGAATAATTAACAGTCAGTCTGTTAATAAAGCAAGAAATAAACCATCAGCTGTGTTAGATGATAAACTGCTGCTGTATTGTGTCTTGTTCTCTCCATCAGATGTCTGTGAACTCACAGTGGACACAAACACAGTAAACAGAAACCTCAAACTGTCTGACAACAACAGGAAGGTGACATATATGTCAGAGGAGCAGCCATATCCTGATCATCCAGAGAGGTTTGACTCCTGGCCTCAGCTGCTGTGTAGAAATGGTCTGACTGGTTGCTGTTACTGGGAGGTTGAGTGGAGAGGAGAGGTTCATATATCAGTGAGTTACAGAGGAATCAGCAGGAGAGGAAACAGTAAGGACTGTTTGTTTGGACGGAATAATCAGTCCTGGAGTCTGGAGTGCTCTGATGATGGCCGGTACTCTGTCTGGCACAATAAGAGAGGAACAGTCCTCTCCTCCTCCTCCTCCTCCTCCTCCTCCTCCTCCTCTGTCTCTAACAGAGTAGCAGTGTATGTGGACTGTCCTGCTGGCACTCTGTCCTTCTACAGAGTCTCTGACTCACTGATCCACCTCCACACCTTCAACACCACATTCACTCAACCTCTTTATCCTGGATTTGGGGTCTGGTTCAGATCATCTGGTTCCTCAGTGTCTATGTAGGAGGGACACACACACAATCTCTCTCTCTCTCTCTCTCTCACACACACACACACACACACACACACACACACACACACACACACACACACACAAACACTCTGTAAATCACAGTAACAGAAATGGTTCAGTTGTTTTGTGTCTTTTTGGTCAATGTGCTGCACATCAGTTAAATTTAAATATGTTTTGAATGTTCAGATTTCAGTTTTCTGAACTTTGTGATCTGATTGTTTTCTCACAACAATCAGTCTGTAAATACAATACAACCAGGCTGCACACATACATGCATATAGATCATCATAATGATGATCTTTGTTCAGACAGGTTGTATTTTGTTGATGTGTCATTCATCATTGAAGTTTGTCATTTGTCTTATTTGAGTTATTATCTGTAAATATGTGTCTATGAGTGGATAGAGCTGCTGCTACGTGCAGACGGACCTCCATTACAAAATCTCCCTGTAGAGTCCAAGAGCCAAAGACTTTCTGTCAACACTTCATCATCTCACATCATCTGTCAGAATAAACATTTGACTTTCTCATTCACGTGTCTCTCCTGATTGAAATAACATCTTTTCACATCACTTTACATTACAGACATCACAGCAGACAATATGTATGGAGACATCTGATGTTTCTGTGGTTGTTTCTCTGTTTTAAATCAAGTTTCAGCCTTCAGTTGTTCAGCAGAACGTTGCAACTCTGTTTAACTGTGAAGCTTCAGAACTGTTCTGTGGACTACGACACTTCACCTGACTTTATATCATCAGTAGGAGGAGAGGAGGACTTTATATCATTAGGAGAAGGAGAGGAGGACTTTATATCATCAGGAGGAGGAGAGGAGGACTTTATATCATCAGGAGGAGGAGAGGAGGACTTTATATCATCAGGAGGAGGAGAGGATGACTTTATCTTGTTTCTCCTTTTGGACTAAAACACAGTTAAAAGCAAAAAGACGACAGCTGGCTTCAGACTGACGACCACAGACACAGAGAGGTTTACTGTTTACTGTCAACCAATCTTGTCAACAGTCGCAGGTCAAACATGATTTCTTCAGTTTTTCCGTGGAAACGAGGTTGTTTTCTGGAGATGATGAGTTATTTATTACATTATTATGAGATACTGAATGTTTTCCAAAGATTACAAGATAAGTAATCAGGAGAGAAATACGTCAGCAGATTCATTAGATCCACTGCTCTGTGGGGAGTGTCGGGGGTTTCCACTTAAACCACATGAATGTTCAATCAGAGCTCTGATTTGATGTTTTCATCTCAGATCAGCTGCTCCCCTTGTGGAGATGCTATGAACTGCATGCATGCTGCCACGTTACTGCTGATCTGATAGACATGAAGCTGAAAGGAACAAGAGGGAAGATTATTTAGTTTTCTTGTAAAAATCAGTTAATTAATGTAATTTTCTCAAGATTTTTTTTTTTCTGTGAAAGTTACATAAATAACTCGCTCTGACGGGACAATGTAGGAAATAGTATGTTCCACCTGTGACCATTTGGGGCAATCTATTTGTTAATCAATCAATCAATCAATCAATCAATCAATCTGTATTTGTATAGCGCTAATTCGCAACAAAAGTAGTCTCATGACAAACCGAGCTGGTCTGAATCCAGCTCCTCGATTCATAACATGTCGCCTGTGAACAAAGACTTGGTGACGGTGGTGGGAAAAAACTGCCTTCAACAGCAGAAACCTGGAGCAGAACCAGACTCAGTGTTGGACGGTCATCTGCCTTGACCGGCTGGGTGGATTCTATTGTCTAAAATCTATATATTGCCAGTTTAAGTGTAATTGTTCTGTTTGTAAAGGTGTGGTCACAGACTCTCCACCTGAGACAGTAAACACAGTAAACAACATAAAATGTGAATTTGACTGAAAGCGTCAACTTCAGTTTTTCTACAGATGTCATGATAATATCTTGATTGTAAATGTTTTGGGGAATTGTGTATCAAAAAGTGAATATTCAGCAGTTTGTTTCAGCTTGATATTTGTCATATCTACTGTCGTGGAGCTCACGCTGACAGACGTCCGGTTGTCCCTCCTCAGGGCCCGGCAGGTCCTGCAGGTCTCTGGATGTCACCTCCTCCACGAGTGGAAACTCTCTGCGACTGTGAAGGTTGCTCGGATGTCAGATGGGACACTTATCCCAGCATTCCTGCCTGTTGTGGCCAGTCGGCGTCACCAAGCTGCTGCAAGCTGTTAGCTGTTATCTCCCCCACGTGTCGGCGGGACGAGGAGCTGCTGGATGGCCCCGGGCCCCGCAGGGCCTTGTATGGCCATGTCCCGCTGGGAGAGGGACGATAAGCGGCTCACAGGCAGCTATGCAGCCATGTTTAGAACAATGTCTGTTTCTGTTAAATTTAGAGCAGTTATCGGACGCAGCTCTCCCTCCTGAACACACTCTCTTCTTCTGCTGCTGCTGCGTCAGGACCAGAGGTGAGTACCGGCTCTGAGGAGGGACAAAAAGGGGCAGAATTCACTGAGTTTATTCATCAGGAGCAGAATTTCATCCAGCTGTGGAGGAGATGATGATGATGATGATGATGATGATGCTGTCCTGCAGTTGTATTGTTGCAGTATAAAGTCCTCGGGTTCTAGTGAAGTTCTGTTGTAATAATGTTGAGATGACAGATCAGCAGTTATTTTAATGAGATAATATTGCAGTGAAGCACTGATGGTCATAACTGTTCTCTCCAGAGGTTCTGCAGATCTGGAGGTCCACTGCCGTGCAGTAATAGTTGTACTGTAGTAACAATGTCCTGATGTTGTAGCTTGTTGTCGTACTGTTGAAATGATGTTGAAGTGGTTTGACTCAGCAGTCATGTTGCATCGAGTAGTCGTAGTAATATTCCTGTCTGCAGATACCGGACTGCAGGACTGGACCTTGTGGGTCAGCTCGACCATTATCAAATTGTCAGTATAGGATTAATTCAGTGTTATTATTCACCTCCATGTGACTTAATGCAGACACTCTGAGTGTCAGTGTCAGATAGAAGGACCTCTAGTGGTGTTCAGGAGCCACTTCAGAACCAGTCAGTTCATCAGCATGACATCAAACTGCAGCTGACAGAATCAAACTGTTTGACTCTCAGTCGTCTTCAGATAGTAAAACTCTTTGGTCCAATGATGTTTTAAAGTAGCCCAATAACTCTATGATTAAAAGTCTTGTTTGAAAGGTGATCTCACCATGTCTTACATAATCAATCACTCTGATTATCTGCTGTGACGTCATCTTCTCTCCTCACCTGGTGGAGAGTTAAACTGTGAGGCTGAAGCTCCACAAGTAGAAATATCATGCAGTTTAAAGAGAAGGATGATAAACTCCAAAGAGGAGGAGGAGCAGGAGGAGGAGCAGTGTGGCACTTTAGTGGTCACAGTGCTGTTTTCAGACGGCGGTCCTGTTTCTCGTCTCCACGTCCTCTGACAGGCTTTTATTGTTCAGCGGGTGTGAAACAGGAGGACGGTTCAGGGTTTCTTCTCCTCCAGGATGAAAACTCTTCTGGTGTTTTTGTGGAGATTCTGATCGATAAGTTTCTTTAGTTTTGTTTTTCCCTGTCAGATTCAGAAGCTGCTGAAGTGACGGTAGGTTTCTGATCTTTGACTGATGCTTCAGTTCAGGAGCAGCAAGTGGTGACACAGTATTTAGTGACTTATTGTAGGTTTAAGTTAGCAGCATTATCTATATAAGAATACAGTGTGGCAGTACACTGTGGGTGGAGTACGGTGATGTTACAGTATTACTGTCCTTAATAATGTCTGAGAGTTTAAGCTATTTTTTATTTCTTGATAAATAAAAAATCAGATTTTTGAAAGGATCATAAAAATATACAACTTATAATCATGTTAATCATTATTATGTATAAATGTTAATGAATGGTGTTTGTTGTAAAAGTTTCTAGACACACAGAAATGAAATATAACTTTAATAAATGATTTTTTATGGTGATTATTTTCTTTATAATAATAACATATTGATTACATTTCACAGATCAATTCAAATCCAAAGCATCCAAAGCTAATTTCCACAATGAGTGCAAGAGTTTTCATACTTGATTCATGACCTCATGATTCATTTATATTCAAATTCAATTCAACTGTCTTTGTAGAAAAGAGTTCAGGAACTAATTGATCCCACACAAACATCTGTACCTTCGATGTTTTCTTTTACTGTACACTTTAAAAAAAAACCTCTATAAACTATTTCTATAAACACACCAATGTGACTGTTGTCCATGTTAAATTATTAAAAAACTAAACAAAGCTATGACAAAACAGTCATTATTAACATACAGAACAGTCATGTTCTGAGAAACTACAATAAATAACTTGAAGTTATAAGTCACTTTAAAGGGGATTCTGCTATTTTTAATGATTCTCACTAAAGGTTTCAGAACCGGTCCAGTCGATCTCCTAAGCTGTAGTTTGATCCTCTGTGACGTCACAGTCAGGTCCACTAACAGTGTTTCAGTCTCTGACAGGCTGACAGCATCACAGGCAACGAGGACATGGTTATTGGACTAAAGCTCTCTGGAGGACTGGCTCCTGCGATGCTGTCAGACTGTTAGAAGAACAACCTCAGCCTGTCATGTTCATGTCATCCAGCTTCCAAACATGAGCAGAAAGAAACCAAAAGCATTGACTTCTCCATCTTTGTGTTTCAGGCTGAAGGGAGTGTCAACATGAGCCGAACCAGGACCTCGTCACCGTTCTCCACCTGTCAGCTGCTGTTCTTGTTGACCATCATCACAGTTGAACTCCCATATTCTGCAGCAGGAGGCTCCACTCTGACCAACAACACACTCAGTAACCGCACAACATGTGGAGGGAATACCAAATGCATCGAAGGTGTCATCCTGCCGGTATGGAAGCCAACTAACCCAGCCTTCACTGACCGCCTCGCCAGAGCCACAGTTTATTTTGTGGGGTTGGCGTACATGTTCTTGGGCGTCTCAATCATCGCTGACCGCTTCATGGCGTCCATCGAGGTCATTACCTCCCAGGAGAGACAAATCACCATCAAGAAACCAAACGGTGAGAAGGTCACCACGACGGTGCGCATCTGGAACGAGACGGTGTCCAACCTGACCCTGATGGCGCTGGGTTCCTCCGCCCCAGAAATTCTCCTCTCAGTCGTGGAGGTTTGCGGTCACAACTTTAATGCTGGCGAGCTGGGCCCCAACACCATCGTAGGAAGTGCCGCCTTTAACATGTTTGTCATCATTGGCTTGTGTGTATCCGTCATTCCCGAAGGCGAGACCAGAAAGGTGAAGCACCTCAGGGTGTTCTTCGTCACCGCCACCTGGAGCATATTTGCATATACCTGGCTTTACCTGATCCTCGCCGTCTTGTCTCCAGGCGTTGTTGAGATATGGGAGGGGCTGCTCACACTCTTCTTCTTCCCCATTTGTGTTGGACTAGCTTATGTTGCCGACCGCAGACTTCTCTTCTACAAATACATGTATAAACGATACAGAGCAGGGAAGCAGAAAGGAATGATCATCGAAACAGAGGGAGAACCAGAGCTTCCCTCCAAGGTTGACATTGAAATGGATGGGAAAGTCCTCAACTCTCATGTGGAAGAGGTGGGATTCGATCTTAACGAGCTGGACGAGGAGGAGGCCCGCAGAGAGGTGGCCAGGATCCTGAAGGAGCTCAAACAGAAACATCCTGAGAAGGAGATGGAGCAATTGATGGAGCTTGCCAATTACCAAGTTTTGACTCAGCAACAGAAGAGTAGGGCTTTCTACCGCTGTCAGGCAACCAGGATCATGACAGGAGCCGGCAATGTCCTGAAGAAACATGCTGCTGACCAAGCCAAGAGAGCCATCCAGCACGATATCTGCTCCGAGGTCTCAGTGAACGATTTCACTTCCAAGGTTTTCTTCGACCCTGGTAGCTACCAGTGTCTGGAGAACTGCGGCAGTGTAGCACTGAACGTGGTGCGTCGTGGTGGAGACCTGACGAGCACAGTCTCAGTGGATTACCGGACTGAAGACGGCACAGCGAACGCCGGCTCAGACTACCAGTTCACTGAAGGAACTGTTGTGTTCAAACCAGGCGAGACTGAGAAGGAAATCCGCGTTGACATTATTGATGATGATATCTTTGAGGAAGACGAGCATTTCCTGGTTCACCTCAGCAATGTGATGGTCATATCTGAGGGCTCGGATGAGTATGAGGGAAACCACATGGACGCCCTCGCAGGTTTGGGTCTGCCGTGCACAGCCACAGTCACCATCTTTGATGACGACCACGCAGGGATCTTTACATTCGAGGAGCCAGTGGTGACTGTGAGCGAGAGCGTCGGGGTGATGGAGGTGAAGGTGATCCGGTCCTCAGGGGCTCGCGGTGTTGTGGTGGTGCCATATAAAACCATGGAAGGGACGGCTAAAGGAGGCGGTGAGGACTTTGAGGACACACATGGAGTCCTGGAGTTTGAGAACGATGAGATCTTGTAAGTAAAAATTCTGGTGCTGACTGATGATGAAGTACTCATGGCACTTTTCACAAGAACAAACATCGGGTGTTTCTTGAGTGTGTCTTGTCTTTAAGATGCGTCCTCACCTTCCACGGCGTGATAACTATTGGAAGACGTACAAAATAGTACATGATATCAACATAATGCAAGTGCACAAAGTAAAATCTAGCAACAACATGAATGACATTAGCAAGTTGATAAATACATTTTTGGTTGCTGATCATGAAAAGAGGTCCGTCCACGTCATTAGACAGGCGTCTGCGCTGAGCGAAAAGGGAGCTTTAGTTTCACTGCAGAAACGTAATAAAATGTGACAAAAGCCAATCAATTCATAAGGCTTTTATCAGATAAACAGTAAGACTGTGCTGCACTGTGATTTATCAATCACATCACATTTTATCCTTATGTCAAATTACATTCATTGAAACCTCTCCTGCTCAGTCTGGCCGCTCTGCAACAGCCAATGAGTGTGGCGTGTTTACTGGGGAAGCAGCAGGTAACAAGCCCATTATAAGTGACTGTGATTGGTCCGCTTGGAGGCATCATATGTTCTGGCTTCTCCTCCAGTGCTTAGCAATGGTGCTACTAACGCATCGGCTATTGCAGAGCAGATAGGCTGAGTCAACGTGCAGCCTGGCGGCATCCAAGCCAGGTTTTCATGGTGTGGCGACACTCTGCCTGTCTGCTCTGTGGCCCAGAGACACAGCTGGGAGTCAAAGGAGTCGTTGTGTTTAAAGGGGAAAGTAAAGCCGACACAGCTTTGGTTCAGCTTCAGTTCACATCGTGCTGGATTTAGTCACGTAGCCGAATCTCTTTCAGGGCTGGACTGAATGTCAAAACACAACTGAGTGTTGGTACCAAATCACGAAATGAATCACTTCAGACACTCCTGCAGAATAACTCGTCACTCTCATGTTGACTTTGCTTGAGATTGCACTATAAGTTACAGTCCAACGCTGCCTGTAGATAATTTGTATGTACTGCTTGCCTGTCATTTTAAATTTAGTTGCAATCGATTTTACATCGTTCATATTTTATACACAATTAATGATGATTTTCCTTATAGTTTCTCTTTTTCCTTGTACTCTCCGTGTCCTCGTGCTGCTGTAACACCTAAATTTCCACTCAGGGGGTCCAAATAATTACTTGTAATTGGATTTTCTCATGAACAGAAAAGTTTGCTCAAATCAAATACAGAATTTAAGATCAATACTCGCCAGTCTTTTGACTATAAAACACAACGTAGGCAGTGTGACGGTTAAAAGAAGGATTTAATGAGAGAAAAGTCGTTATGCTCCTGGTGCTCTCAAAGCTCCGCCTCCTCGCCATCATGTGACCATTCACGCCAGTCAACATACCTCACATAGCGGCTGCAGTGAGCCTCTTTCCATGTCTGTGGGCAGCAGGAATGTAATGACAACACATTTATATCCAGAGCATAAACACAGCGGCTGGCTGTGGTGGGAGAGGATGGCGACTTGAAATGGAAAAGGTGCCCTGCTCATTCTTTATTTCTCTTTATTGATGAGGACGCTGCCCTACATTCACTCAGAATGAGCTGCTGCAGAGCCTTATATAGACCGATCGCTTATCAGCTGGATACTGGACGACTGGAGTCCCCAACAGTCACTAATCAATACTAATACCTCCACGTACCATCAGTTCTTTGTAGGAACAAACATGTATCAGACTCAAACCTTCATTTTCTCCTGTTTGATATTTTTCTGCGTTTTTCAGCAGCAGCTCCTCACACAGCTGCTAACATTATTACGTACACCTTCTGATCCTACAGTCCTGCAGGAACTCCTTCACGACGTTCAGTTTGTGTTGGTCCAACTTTGAAGCACAAATTCCCTATAAACACTGAGTAATCTGAATCTGCAAATTAACTAGCATTTATATGTTTCAAATAAATATGATGGAGAGGAATTATGAAGTAACAGAAAATAGAAATAGTTGAGCAAACAACCTCTAAATTGTACTTCAATACAAATTAATATAAGTCCCAAATATCAGTTTTCAGACTTTTTGATTTCTAATCAACAGTATTGGTCCTGAAAACCCCAACAGTGCCCCTGGTGCTGACATCTGTACATGTGTTGTATCTGAAGAAAGAAGTGGCTGAAATTTAACATACACAGACATCAATCCACAAAGTGAATACAGTTTCCTTTAAATCCAAAACAATCCACAAAACTCTGTGTTTCTGCCACATGAAATCTGTCACAGAGGACGGAGATCAGATCCGAACGAGGACAGCAGGAACACATCCAGATCCAGACCCTTTTCAGACCTTTAATATACCAGGTGTAAATCAGGTCCTTTTCATCATTTTATCCACATTTCCTGGCCCGACGTGTTTGACATCCTCAAGCGCTCCCAGAGAAGATCTGTGGGTGCTGTCAGAGCTGCTCTGTGCAACAGGAGCTTCACACTGTTGCTGTTTACGTGGACGCAGTGTTTGAGTCCGTTCGGGTTACAGCAGAACTCGCTGTGTGACACGAAGCTGCCGCTTCCAGAAGAGTGTTCATGGAGCTTCACACTCAGACAAGTTCAGGACACTAACCTGAACCCAAACCAGCATCCATCACTTCTGATTGGTCAGGAGCTATCGGTCGTTTCAACTGGTCGGATGCATCCTAGAAACCTTTGTATGATGTTTTCACACTTCATGCTGTCAGAAACTGAGACACAACTCACACTGTCCTCTCCTCATGACCCAGCGTTGTGCTGGTGAAGCTGAGAGAGATATGCATCGTCATATTTTCTTGTCTTTGTTTTGGTAGTTGTGAAATGTGGTGTAGATTCATCTGCTGCTCTACATTTACCTGGCAGTCCTTTCACAAACTTGTCCATGATTTGCTGGTTAGCAGTGCAGAAGAAGTGATGCATCATTTATTTTTAGGCTCTTTTAATTAGTTTGGATTTGCAGTTGGATGTTCTGTCTCCTCCTCTCTGACTCTCACTTCCAGCTTTTCTCAAACCATTCTTCAGTGAGTGTGAGTTGACTTCCAGCTCTGCGTGTCAGATATCTTTTGTCGTGCTGTTAGTCCAGACGGGCTCCGTGTGTGTCGGCCAGATAAACATCACGCCGCTCTCTGCCTTATTAGGGCAGCTTGTGTTGAGCAGCAGCAGGATCCTGCTCATCGTCCAGCGTTCAGCCCGTAAAGCAGACAGATGACTGCAGCCGGTTCCTCTCAGCGACGACCACAGGGGAGGTCGTCACTGGCCGGCAGCCACCTCTCCAACCTCACCACACCACTCACTCAACTTCTGTTCCCCTCCACAGAAAACTGAACTGCCTCTTGTAAAACTGCAGTATTACTGCTGTTCTGCACACACAGCTTCACTCATCTGTGTTTTACATCAACATTAAATCAGTGACCGTTGGGCTGAAGTGTCTCTGCTGGTTGTGAACACAAAGAAAAAGTACAAAGTAAAATGTCCCGTCACTACAACCTCCTGCTCCCCTGATATAAACGTCTGACCTGAGTGATCCGATCTCAGGTGGACAGCTGTCTGCACAGGGCCGTCCATCCAGGTCCTCACAGTTTGTCCTCCAGGAGAAGCTCAGATACTGGTGTACAAACAGACTCTGGTGACAGTAGAAGTTCTGATTCATCTTGTTTCCTCCAGCACAGTAACAGAGTTCAGGCTCTGACATGGACTCAGAGTATCAGAGTAAAAAGTCTCCCTCTGAAGGACATTTGTGCTCAAAGCTAACTGAAGCTCACGTCATATTAATAGAATTCAAAGACTATTAAAGTTAAAGGTAGAATCAGTAGGATTTGTCCCAGCTGTTCCTGAACACACCACAGAGACAGTTGATTGTTGAGTCTCATTCCCAGGACGTCAAATAGACACATGTTGGGTTGGTAAAGCGTCCCGAGCAGCAACAAAGAGAGAAAATCAGAAACTCTCTGCAGATACGAGACACTAACACGCCTTTTCTCCACATTCCAGCCTCCCTCTCTGTCTGTTTACGGCTTCTTACGGCTTTTACGTCTTTGTCTCATCTCGCTGCGTCTGATTGGTCCACATCAGTCTGCTGATGTTGGGAAATAACAAGAATCCAGAATTCACCTCAGATGCATCAAACTAAAGTAACGAGGCTGTTGTGAAGCTGTGAAGAGGAGAAAGTTCAGGTGTAGAGAGGAGAAGTCACACAGAGACTCAGAGGACAGAGACAGGAAACATGAACTGAAGGACAGTAACTGAGTATTTGTACTTTGTTACTTCTACCGTCACTTTGAATGAGGATTTAGATCCTTGAATCTGTTCTCAGTCTCTGAGAGCATCTTGTGTCCTGAAAGCACCGAGACAAAACCTCCAAACCATCAATCTGCTGACATTAAATAAACATGGAAATGGATGAAGGCGATTTTTAGTTTCCACACTGCAGGCACACACACCAACACACACACAATCACACACACACACACACACACACGCAATCACACACACGCAATCACACACATACACACGCAATCACACACCCACACGCTGGAGATCTGTCAAATGAGGGCTGCCGTGGCCTGCAGCCCGGTGAAGCCTCCAACACTCGGAGGCAGAACAAACTGTGTCATCATCATCAGATCGTTGAATCATCTGTGATGGAAACTTGTCACTTCTCTGTGTGACCGTCACCTCCAGCTGGAGCCAGACATCCCGGCAGGTCTCAGGTCTGTCAGGATGTCTGACAGGGTCATAAACGATGTAATGTGTGCTGTAGTAAATTTGTGCTTTAGGACCGGTGAGTTTCACACCACTATTTCACTTTCAGACACTCAGTGATCACATGCTTTGTCTTTTCTCAGGAAATGTTTCTCTGCAGTCTCCTCCAGCAGCACCACCTCTCTGACACCATCCACCTCCTGTTCGCTCTATCATCCTCACACATCTTCTTCTACCTTCCTGTTGTTCTTTCTGTTTCAGCAAAAACATTCAGATCAATATAATCGATGATGAAGAATATGAGAAAAACAAGAACTTCTTCCTAGAGATCGGAGAGCCTCGGCTGCTGGAGATGAGTGAGAGGAAAGGTGGGGGCGTCGCCTTCCTGTGCTGTGACCCCGCCCCCATCACTCACGACCTTTAACCTCTGTTTATCCAAACTCACCTCATGACCTCACAGGGAGGAGCCTCAACAATCAGTCTGTGGACAGTTAAAGTCACAATGAAGGAGCTCAGAGTGCAGATCTCAACAGTGACTCTGCTCTGCATGCAGGAAAAAGATATCTTTATGTTCGACATCTGGCCCAAATAGTTCAGAATATATTGAAGACAGTGTTTCACAAAGTTCATACACTTTCTCTTATCGCAGCGTCTCAAAATTGAGGGTTTTTTAAAGGGAGTCTGGTGACTTTCTCCACGTTCTTCTCACTCCAAAGAAGCAGCCTATATTAGTTACCATTTACTGTATATGTAAAAACTTGTCATTACGTTATATTGGATGGAGTAAGTGGTGGCAGACGAGCTTTTACAGCGATGCAGTCACGCACTGATAACAAACATCGTGATGCATTTTAAGGTGAAACAGCTCAGAGAGAGACTGACATGGTCTCTGAATATGAAGCGTAGTTCATCTGGAAAACACGTTCCTGTTCACCATGTACAGACACTTATTACATTGAAAAAAAATCATTATTTGTGATTAAAATAACAGTTTGTAATGTAACTGTAATGTGATGTAACCGCTCAGCTCCCATTAGCTCCAAGATAACACCTGAGAGCTTATCTCTGATCTCTCTAAATGTCCATTAATCCACTCAGACGTCACAGAAGACTCTTTTAAGTATCTAAGTAATCTGTTACATCCATGGGTCCACGACAGACAGGAGCTGCTAACAGCTCATTCAACACACTCTGAATGGAGAAGATCCAACTACAAAAATAAAACCCAGACCCAAATCCAGAGCTTAGAGTCTGGTTCAAATAGAAATAAAAAATAATTATAATAATAGCAAAATGAAAGAGAATTAATTAATATCGCAACTGATTTGAGTGAACTGTCCCTTTAACTTGGAGTCTATGTAACAAGATGGTTTTGTGTCATTGTGACTTTAACCTCACAGAGTTCAGTCCCTCCTCCCTGCAGACCCGATGAAGTGAGGTCACCCCCTCCTC
Organism: Acanthopagrus latus; assembly: GCF_904848185.1. Lineage (NCBI taxonomy): Eukaryota > Metazoa > Chordata > Actinopteri > Spariformes > Sparidae > Acanthopagrus > Acanthopagrus latus. Next base: position 510,083 of record NC_051039.1, on the reverse strand, counting down.
GTCGCTGTCGCTGTGGTGTTGCCATGGTGACTGACATGTGACAGCGGCGTGTTTGAATGTGTGTAGGTGAACTCATGCATGAACCCTGACCTGCATGCTGTCTGTACTCTTTTGTCCGCAGGAAGACCGTAGCCGTTAGAATAATTGACCACGATGAGTACGATAAGCAGGCCAGCTTCTTCATAGAGCTGCAGCAGCCATATTGGAACAGGAGATGGACAGGTGTGAAGAGGCACCGCCACCTCTCTGATGACCTTTGACCTTTCCTTCAACTACCTTGAGGCACTCTCTTCCTGCTGTTGTTCAGTTTACACCTGTTGCTGTTGCTGTCACTGCCTCCTTTTTCAATCAGAGGACCTCCGATTGGTCAGAACTAGAATCAGCTGGGATTGGTTAAAGCATCTGGACCATTTGTCCCTCTCGTGTGGCAGTTATGGTGCATTCAGGCCAAATATTCACTTTGTGTTACTCACACAAGTTGATTTGTACTCCCGTTACTTGCGGCAGTTGGCTGAATTTTATAACAATCTTCAGGATGACTGCAGCTACCAGCGCTACCTGAGGCAAGAGACCAATTTCAGGTGTTCAATCTCAGCTGCAGGAAAGACTACACAGACAGGTTGGGACTTGTTTAGATCTGTTGGGTTTGTCTGGATATGTTTGAAGATGTTCAGCTGGTTGTTATGTTAGGACAGGAAGTAACAGGTCCAGACAGATGTGGTCATGTTAGAACTGGTCTGGGTCAGTTTGGACAGCTGTCCTCTATCTTGTCACATTTAACCTGACTGTCCCTGTTTTTACTCACAGTTTTGTCTTCAACACTAAACATGATTCAGGTTCCACAACTCTGACACTAACAGTAGAAACAGTAGAAACAAACTGTCACTTGTTGACTTGAGTTATGGTTCCTCCCTTCATGTGTAGATAACTTCATCTTGATTTAACTGACTATGATTTAACACAAGTCCTTTACCCCAAACCTGTGCACGGGTTACAGGTTGGCTCTCAGTGAGACAGATCAGGACCCAGTTTTTAGGATGAATGCATATAAATAGAAATACAAGGATTTTGTTGTGACCTGGACTGAGAGTATCAGCTGTTATCAGATATCCTTCATTTCTTCACCTATGTTGTTGTTGTGCATCATTTCCTCTCTGACTTCTCTTTCATCTGCTTCCTCTCTTCAGCTGTGTTGCTTCAGGAAGTCGGTAAGCTGGTCTTATGTTTCCCTTTTCTGTCCTACCGACCTCCCTGTTTGTCACTCTGTCTTTCAATATGTCTCTGTCTGCTCTAAAACATACTTTGGTTCATGTCCTCTCTGGACTTTCGAGTTATTTAAGTGAAGAATCGCCACAATCAGAGTAAATGTTGATGTCTTGTTTCGTATTTTCTGACTTTTTAGGTGGATTCGTCAAAACAGGTAGGTGAACCCACAAACTTTGATTCTTTACATCGTGTCTCATTTTTTATTGATTCACTGTTGATCTGAGTTAACTGATCCTTTTTGTGACTTCCTACTAGACAAGCGGCTGAATGGTAAGACACCTCTCATTGGTGGAGACGTTTGTTTTAATGTGTTTGAGCAACAGCGTGAACAATAACAGAGATGTGTCGCAGTGAAACCTCTCAGCTGGATCTAATTCATCACTGTGGAGGCAAGAACAGCTCCTTCAAAAATAGAATGTCCTCCATGAGATCTCTGGCTGAATCAGGGTAGTAGGAACTATTGTCCCAAAATCATATTTCCCACTTTGAAATTCAACATGAATGCTTTTGAAAGGTATCCTGGGTACCAGATGAGTCGGTCCACCCTCCGTTCAGATTTCCCTGTGACTTGGTTTGTGTTGGGCCAATCAGAGCTGTTTGATACAGTATCAGAGGAGTATCTCCAGTCCAGATTTGAAAAGTCAATCATTGCACATTTTGCTGATCTGATTGGTTTTCTAGTTGTGTCTTATCTACAGGTCCATCCAGATTTTATTGGCAGACAGAATATTTTTACAAAGCAGTCGACTATCCAAGAATGAACCAGGGCAGAAAGTCTTTCACTGATGCTGAATTTCTGACGTCTTCCAGTGGGCGTGAAGAATCAGATCGATGATGACGTGTTGGGTCACGTGTTGGGTCACATGTTGGGTCACTTTCTGAACTCTACCATCACCATCCATCGTCCTGACTGCATGCATTAACGCTGCACATCAGTCACTGCTGTGTGGTGTGATGATGCTCTCTTCTTAAAGTGACTCGACCGCTGAGGCTGATGGGAAAACATCTCCCCTGAGCTCACTGAGCACGCTTTATTTTAAAACCTGAGGCTCATTGTCACAGCTTCAGACAGAAGTCGCGGTTGGTCATTTGCCTCTCGGGTGTCGTGCAGAGACGTTCTCAGAATGTCAGATCAGACAGGTTATTGATCACGTTGTTGATTTGCTCAGTTTGTTTCAGCTTCATCAGCACACGGCTGAGTGAAAACACTGCGCCTGAGGTTAAACACTCACTGAACCTTCAGATTTAGTTAATCAGATTTTTTCTCCAGATAAGAGTTTGAAGATGATGTTTTGGTTGGTGTTGGTGGAAGCTGTGATGGTCCAGGACTTCCCCTGGATCCAGTTCTGTGTTTGACATCAGGACTTTGACCTGTCTGGTTTCAGTAGACTCAGTTTGTGTTCACCTCTTCAGGTAGAGACATCTACAGGAAGGTCCAGGGACGAGACCACCCGCTGCCCTCCAGCGTCATCAACATCACAGGTACTGTCATCCATCAGCTCATCCACCCTTCAGTCTGCAAGTCCACCATCTGTTCACCCATCCGTCCGATCAATCTGTCAATTAGTCCTCTGTCTGTCCATCCATTCCATCTGTCCTTCTGATGGACGGATGATCAATCCATCATACGTCCATCCCTCCCTCCACCCATCTATCTAGTCATCCATCTGCACTGTCCATTCATCTATCTATATGTCCAACTGTTACTCCATCCATTAATCCATTGTCTCTCTGTGTGTCTGTCTCAGAGGAGGAGGATGAGGATGTTTTGACGAAGAAGGAGAAGGAGGAGAGGAGGATTGCAGAGATGGGCAGACCGACGCTGGGCGAACATGTCAAACTGGAAGTGGTCATCGAGGAGTCGTACGAGTTCAAGGTGAGATCAGATTCTGTTTCACTGTAATAAAACAGATTTGTCTCCTTGAAACATTTCTTTATTGACTGACCTGTTGTCTTGCAGAGCACTGTGGATAAACTCCTGAAGAAAACCAACCTGGCCCTGGTGATCGGGACCAACACCTGGAGGGAGCAGTTTGTTGAAGCCATCACAGTCAGCTCTGGTAAGAACTGACCTCAGCCAAGTTTCTGTTTTCCCGTCAGTTTGACCCTGACTCTGCCTCCCTCTCCGGTCCAGGTGATGACGATGATGATGAATGTGGCGAGGAGAAGCTGCCCTCCTGTTTTGACTACGTCATGCACTTCCTCACTGTCTTCTGGAAGCTTCTGTTCGCCTTCGTCCCTCCCACCGACTACTGGAACGGTTGGGCCTGCTTCGTTGTCTCTATCTCAGTCATTGGCATGCTGACGGCGATAATCGGCGACCTGGCATCACATTTCGGCTGCACCGTCGGACTCAAAGACTCCGTCACCGCAGTGGTTTTCGTGGCTTTGGGCACATCTGTGCCAGGTCTGATATAAACCATCACATTCATTCAGCAGCTTCTGTCATCAACAGCAACTTTACAATTTAAGAATCAGAATTTCCACATTGAATTGTCTAACTTCTGACCTCCAGCCGCTTCATGTGCTTGATGATACACATAAACAACATGGCTGACTAAACAGTTAGCAGCAACTAAAAATTCTGCTTCTCCTCCCACTTTCAGACACCTTTGCCAGTAAGGTGGCTGCCATCCAGGACCAATACGCTGACGCCTCCATCGGCAATGTGACAGGAAGTAATGCTGTGAACGTCTTCCTTGGTATTGGCGTGGCCTGGTCCATCGCTGCCATCTACCACTACTCTAAGGGCCAGGAGTTCAGGGTCGACCCGGGAACGCTGGCCTTCTCCGTCACACTCTTCACCATCTTTGCCTTCATCTGTGTAGCCGTCCTTATCTACCGCCGCCGGCCCGAGATTGGTGGGGAACTCGGCGGACCTAGAGTCCCAAAGATCCTCACGACCTGCCTGTTCTTCAGCCTGTGGCTGATGTACATTGTGTTCTCCTCACTGGAGGCCTACTGCCACATACAGGCCTTCTAAAGGTTCTGCTTGTGACAGATCCTGAAAGGTTCTGACAGGTTCTTGATGAACAATTCTTGTGGATTTCTTATGGTTCCAATAGATTCCTGCATATTCTGACAGGTTCCAATAATTTCTGTTTGGTAGATGTTTGGAGCTTGTCACAAGTTTCTGACATTTGACAGACTCCTAAAGTTTCTAAAGCACATTTAACTGTTCTGACAGGTTCTGACATTTGATTGAACTTCTAATAGTTCCAGTAGGTTTTTAGATGATCGTGCAGATAAATAAATCTTCTGCTGAACATTTTATAGTTTGTTGAGGTTCTTTAACAGTCCAACAGGTTCTAAACATCTTTGATGGGTTTCTTAAGATCCAAAAGGTTCCTGAAGGATCTGACGGCTTCTTGGCAGCAATGATGCATTCCTAGAAGTTCCAGTTTGTTTCTGCATAATGTGACATGTTTATATCATTTTTCTAAGCGTTTGGAAAAACTTCTAATGGTTTATCTAAACATGTAGATAAATGTCTACAGGCAGAACCTTCATCAGCACCTCCGTAGGTCCTGCATTATGTGCCAGGTTCTGATGACTTTCTAAGGGTTTGGATAAACTTCCAGTGGTTCTGCTGCGTTTTGACATGTACATATCTCTCTTGTCATTTATCTCAAGATTGTTCTTTAATGTTCTTCCGAGGTTTAATAAGCTCATAAACATGTGTGGCGTTTGGATAAACTTCCGGGTCTGCTAACTTGTTAAAGGTTCCTAAATGATCAGACAGGATCGTCTTCCTGTTGAACGGCTTTCTGATTCTTCTTCTGGTGGATCAACACGTTCCAACAGTTGTCTGAGTTTTCGGAAGTCTTGGATGAACTCTGAAGAACTGATGATCAGACAATTTTTCGGAACCTTTTTGAAGAATCTCTAAATAATCTGTATGGTCCCTTTAGGGTTTTGTTTTTTTAAACATCCATCACATTCAAAAGAATTTTGATGAGTTGCTCAAGTTCGCAGAGGTTCCTGATGGAGTCTACAGGTTCTTGAGAGTCCTAAGGGATTGTAAAGGTTACCATGGAACCCTCAAGACTCCTGAAACTTGTTTTGAATCACTCTGGTGTCCAGATTTGACCTCTGGTGATGTCAGACTTTGAACTGTCTTCATCCTCACATACCTCCTGAACATTCAACCACATCATAACTCCTTCATCTGTACATTTAACTAATGTTTAACATTTATCATTTTCATTCTGTTGAACAAGGACTTTGAACCACAACCACAGCAGTGACGATGGTTCCTCCTGCAGGACTTTAGATGTTCAATGTGACTGGAGCAGTGGTGTTGCACCTACATGATTATCTGCACTGAGTTTGAAATTATTATTTTTGTGTGTGGAAGGATCTTAAAGACCGTCAGAGGTTCTGATCATTTATAACAGTGTCTGTTTGTGTGTGAGTGCATACGTAACCTCAAAGAAGCCTCAGTAGAAGAGACGTCATGATGATCTGTCATATGATTGGTTGCTCGGCAACAGCAGCTGACGGATGCCTATTGGCTGATGTAAACATGAGAGCTGTTGAGAACAGAATGATGTGTTTTTCCTTCAAATATTAAACTACAGCGAGTGACGTGTTGTTGTTTTTCTCTTGAATGTTTACAACCTATCTCCTCACTGATTGGACCATAGACACAGTTGATTTAGTCTATGATTGTTTCAAGTCCTGCTGAGTCTGGAAACACAACTAAAGAAGTGTCGCTGCCCCCTGGAGGCCACAGTGTTCATTACAGCCACAAGTACAACAAACAACATCCTGTTGATTGAGTCTTAAAGGTGCAGACTGTAAGATATGTCCATTTAGTTTGAACATTTAAACTGAGCTGAGGAACATGAACAGTGTGAAGAGGCAATGTTCCATCAAAGAAGTTCTGGGTTCTGGTTAGCATGCTAACTAGCAACCCTCCTACCAGCTCTCTGCAGCTCAGAGGTGATTATCTGATAAATCAACAAAATAAATACACTAAATGTCAAGAAAGGAAATATTTGACCTATTTTCCTTCTAAACAGAAGGGAAAAAAACTGTACTTCAGCTCTGATGCAGCAAAAGTTATCAGATAAATGTAATAAGTCAAAAGTACAATATTTGCCTTTTAAAATGAAGTGGAAGTATCAGGTCGAAGAAAATGGAAATACTTGAGTACAAGTACCTCAAAAAATGAAATAAACAAACTGACATTTAACACAATTTATACTGTTTTACTGTGTTTATATGTGGCGGACCCTGCCACCTTTCTAGATTCAAACAGTGTTTCCTCTGAGAACTGCTGGTTTATTCAATGATGGAGACAGTTTGTGTCATTATCTGATTTATAATGCAAAGATTAAACTCCTGAGTTTTATAAAACTACACAGAGCTGCTTTAGCGACTAACAGAAACATCATCAGCCTCCACTTTCTCCACTTTTATTTTGTTCAAACATCCTACAAGTTTTTCATGTTTTACAAAACTGCAAACTGTCTTTAAAGGGTTGAAGCTGTGCAGCAGTGACAGGCAGCGTGAGCCCATCATGAACACAAACACAAGAAAACAACAAGAAACACTAAATGATCCGACATGTTGCTGTTCTATATCAGCTTATCTGCTGTGTACGGAAGCCCTGAGGGACAAATGGAGACGGGTTTGTTTTGTTCTTTTGGTGATCCAGACTCTTTTCTCTCTTGTGTTTGTGATGTGAGAACTGGTTGATAACAACATTTGCCAGGATAATCTTTCTCTTTATTTGTTCCTCAGTTGTTTGTTTTAATGTTTTTTAACAAGTGAAATTGAGTGAATTTTTTTTTCACATGGTTTCACACAAACATTTTTTGTCCTGAAATTTCCACTCATTGAAAAATATTTCTTTACTCAGTTTCACAAATCAAACTGTAGTTTTTTTTTAGTTGGTTTCACTTTCACATGAAAAATAAAGATTCTCTTCGCAATTTATTTTTCTGACTCAGTTTCCCTCAATAACGACAAAGATTCCCTCACAAGACTTTTTCCTGCCAGCTGTGGAGTCACAAACACAGGAGAGGAAAAACAACTGAGATCACCAGAAGAATGTCTTCACTTTGCCCCTCAGGGCTTCTGCAGTCTGCAAGCTTGACATGTACAATGGTTCAAATCTCAGTGAAGGTTATTGAGTCAGTGCACTGACGTCATCAATCTTCATGTGTGTCTTTGTCAGACGGGATCATTACAGAAACTGTGTGTGAATGTAAAAATCAGCTGATGCATCAGGACCAGAACTGAGAGGAAACAACTTCCTGACGGGTTTGACTGACAGACAGACTGTTTGGGTCCAGAGAAAAGTTCTAACAGTCACTTCAGAACCACTGACTGTTTCGGTTTGGTCTTGTTGCTATGACAACAGCTCCACATAAGTTCGTACATCCAGACATATAAAATCATCGACAATCAAACCAAACTACTGATAGAATCCACATTTAAACCTCTATATCATTATTGTTATTATGACATCATCAGACATACACAGTATTTACAGCAGTACAAATAAATATTAACAATAATAACAATCAATATATTTAAATATATGGTACAAATATTTCTATTTTAAAATATGTGAGTGACAAAAGATGAACAAAGTCTCTGCTCCTCTGAGGAGGAGGAGGAAGAGGAGGAGAAGGAGGAGGAAGAGGAAGAGGAGGAAGAGGAAGAGGAAGAGGAGGAAGAGGAAGAGGAGGAGGAGGAAGAGGAGGTTCAGGGTTTGTTGTAGCTGAAGATCCCAACAGGAAAGTGTTTGACGTGAGTCGGCCACTGAGCAGCGAGCTGGAAAAACTTCACATCGTTCCACTCGACCCCGTCTATAGAGACTGAGAGAGAGAGAGAGAGAGTGTGTGTGTGTGTGTGTGTGTGTGTGTGTGTGTGTGAGTGTGTGTGTGTGTGTGTGTGTGTGTGTGTGTGTGTGTGTGTGTGAGTGTGTGTACCTCTCAGTGTGTGTTGGTGTTTGGAGGTACAGATCAGTCTGCTGATTCCGTCGATCAGCTGACTCCTGGACTCCGCCTCCTTCTCCTTCGTCTTCTTACTGAGAAACATGACTGACAGAAACAAACAATCATCATCATCTTCATCTTCGTCATCATCTTCATCACCACCTCTCCTCCTCCTCACCTTTCTTGTTCTTCTCTTTGGTCACCACAGTCATACTCATCAGTTCCCCTCCGCTGATCCTCGACACCTGCAGACTGCGGAAGTTGCTCTTCAGAGTGTTCTTCATCCCCACCTCCTTCCTCTTCTCTCCTCCTCCTCCTCCTCCTCCTCCTCCTCCTCCCTGACTGCTCCAGTAGTCCACCTGTAGACCCATCACCTCCCCCGGGCAGCTGGACAGAGAGGAGGAGCACAGAACAGTTACAGTTCTTATCACAGGTAACAGCCGCCATTTTGAAACATGTCACTCTGCTGTAGACAGGAAGTACCTGGTGGAGGGGGAGGGAGGGGGCGTGGAGGTGATGTTGATCGGTGCTCCTGATTGGGAGGGAGGAGATCCCAGTATGATGTCATCAGAGTCAACTGTGGACAGAGGAGCAGGTCAAGTTAAAGGTTTGACGTTCATGAAAAGCAACTGCAACCAACCAGAGAGGGCGCTGGGAGGTGAAGGGGGAGGGGCCAGGAGGCGGAGGTGAGTCTGGTCTACCTGAGGTGGACAGGAAGTTCTGCTCCACGATGCCAACCTTCACCAGCTGAAACACACACAGTGAGGTCACTAGTAACAGTCGTATCTCAGACTCCATTAACAAACTGCATGAGTTTACCAGTTGTTACCTCACGAGGACAAACTTAATAAAGTTTGTGAAACAGCTGCAGCACATTTTAAATCTCTGGTGTCTTCTTATGAATTCAGCTTTATATAAAATACATTAAGATGTTTCTGTACCTGTGAAACGTGTCATGACTGTAAGAGCCTGTCTGTTCATGTTTAAAGAGCATCTGACCTCCCAGCAGCTGTTGAACTGATTTCATCTGTTACATGTGTTAAATGTAATGTAATGTACAGTAACTAATACAGGCTGCTGCTCTGGAGGGAGGAGAACGTGGAGAAAGTCACCAGACTCCCTTAAAAAAACACTCAGTTCTGAGCCTGGTTGTGTCAGGAGAAACTGCGTGAACTGTGTGAAACGCTCTACAACACATTCTGAACTATTTGGGCCGACTCATTCAGACGTTACACATGAAGATCTGTCTTTGTGTAATAAATACATTTCTTCAGTGATGTCTGTATATTTGGATATAGAACAGGAAGTGAGATCAGATCATAAGATGAAGGTCAAGACACGTTTAAGGTTGCGAGTGAACTGACGAGCTTGAAGCTGTTCACTGATGATCGGATCACGGAGGACGGAGGGTAAAACCAACCAGTCTGTCTCTCAGATTCTAACTGGACCTGCATATATATCAGTGTATCTGACAGATTCACAGTCACAGTGTCTCATAGTGTTTCTTACCCCAATGAAAGGAACAAACTTCTGACAGGAGTCGTCTTCAGGGCTGCAGAAGAAGAGCTCAGAGTCACACGAGCAGCAGAAAAACAGACATTTACTCATAGAAATGTGATTAAATTAAACTGAATCTGCTGTTATTAACATCTGAAGGTCAGTCTGGCTGTAAACATCAGTTACAGCACATTGTCTTCAGTAATGTGCAACATTATATTAACTCCTGTAAAATCCTACATATTAGAATAAGAATTTCCAAGGATTCAGTGAAATCCTGTGTCGTTGTATTTCCAGCTTTACTAACTTCCTAAATCTTTACTAATGTATTTTTATTTGTATTTTACACACAGCAACTCGTGGAAACCTTCAGTGTTCCTGTTGTTTCCACGTTTTCTAACAAAGTGGATGTCCTGATGAGACGTGAGTGACTCTGATCGTGGCGTCATCGGCACTGAGATCGTTGATGTAAGCAGTAAGACGCGGCATCAGACTGAGGTGTGCTGAGGGGAGACAGGTGTGGTAACGTACCTCTTGTGTTTGCAGGTGAGCATGGCCTCTGAGATGGGACACAGGTGAGAAACAGCAGCTCCGCTTAGATACTGAGACACTCGAGCTGCGACGCCGACAGGATCTGTTCAGCAGCAACACAACAACAGCATCAGGAGGTTTACCGTCACACAGGTTCAACTCCAGTTAGATCAGTAACATCACAGACAAACGATGTGACAACGAAAAGGCAGAAGTGAACTGTGAACGAGTTACTGCTGTAAAGAAGTAAAGGAACAGTTCAACCAAAACTGTAAACCAGTGAACTGGTCCTGCAGCTTCTCATCTAGCTAACTGTTCCACCCTCGCTGTGGACCAGCTCAGCTGACTGCCGGTTCTGTTTCATGTTAAACCCGGTCTCAGCGGACTGAACTGACTGAGCACCAGAGGTCAGAGGTCATCCCTCCGTCAGGTACCGAGAGGAGGCGGCTCCACGCGTCCAAACAGCTCCCGCCAGCCGGCGTCCAAGAACAGGCTGTTGAATTTACTGTCCAGTGCCGCCAGGTACTTGGCCAGCGGGTGGGAACCTGGTGAGGCGATAAAACAAGGAGCATCATGGGAAGGTTCATCTGCTGGAGAGCAGAATTACTTGAGTGCGTGCATACCAACAGGGAGGATGAGAAAGCGGATGTAGTTCAGCCAATCAGGCGTCTTGCTGGCCAGCTGCTCTACGAAGCAGCACAGGACGGTGCTGAGGTAGCTCTGGTCTCCGCCCACCGCCACCTTCACCGTGGGCGGAGTCAGGGAGTTACAGTTACAGCTGGACACAGATCAGACACAGTGAGACATCGCTGATGGATTCAGTATGATCATACATTAATAAACACCTGGGTGACATCAGCTGATCACATGATTCTTACAATCTCTGGATCCGGCTGATGACGGCGCTGAAGGCGGCCTGAACATCCGCGGCCGAGACGGTGCAGACGATCGGCTGATCGAAGAGAAGCTCGGACAGATACTGAGGAGAGACACTCAGGATATAAAGACAGACAGGCAGAGAGAGACAGACAGGTACAGACAGACAGACAGACAGACCTGCCCCTGCCAGTCTGTGGTGTTGATCAGGATGATGGCGTCAGGGATCAGATCATCAGAGAACAGGATGTGGTTCAGCTGATCCAGGACCGACTTCCTGGCAACCTGAAGAAACACAAACACACATCAGAGCTGGTGAAATCACTCTGTCCCTGAAACCAGAACCAGGACCTAAACCTGTCTGTCTGCCTGTCTCACCTGTGGAGCAGGTATCCTGAAGTCAGACGACGTCTCACTGTCCACACTGCTGGTTCTGTCGGTCCCTCTGGAGTTCTGTCTGTCCTTCATGGAGCCGCTCCAAGGATGGCGAGACAGCTGACTTCCTGTCTTACTGCAGAGAGACAAAGAGATCAATGGACAGGTGTGTGTGTGTGTGTGTGTGTGTGTGTGTGTGTGTGTGTGTGTGCGCACGCGTGTGTGTGTGTGTGTGTGTGTGTGTGTATGTGTGTGTGCATGTGTGTGTACCTCGGTGACATGTGTGTTTGAGACTCAGTTTTACAGAGTTTGGCAGCCGGGCCTGCATCTGTTCCCATGGCAACATCATCCTCACATTCCTGTGGAGAGAAGAAGAACATGAGTGTGTGTGTGTGTGTGTGTGTGTGTGTGTGTGTGTGTGTGTGTGTGCGTGTGTGTGTGTGTATGTGTGTGTGTGTGTGTGTGTCTGGTCCGGACTCACCCTGGCGCCGACCCCGTCTCCTCTGGACTCTTCTGGACCTCCAGCAGAAAGCAGCTCTGCAGCCTGAAAACCAACAGCAGAGTCAGTGAGGCAGTTTGTCCAGCAGGAGGCAGCAGAGCACAGGACAGTCTGTGTCAGTCACTCTCCCTCCTCTCATGTCCGAGGCCACCTGTCATCGCTTTCAGTCACAGGAGCTGCAAAACAGCATGGTGGGACCTGAGACGTCCCTCATAAAGATGCTCTGAGACTGATGTCCAGTTCACAGGCTGGAGGACAGAGGAGACAAGGAGAGGAGGAGACGAGGAGACGAGGAGACGAGGAGAGGAGGAGAGGAAGAGAAGAGGAGAGGAGGAGAGGAAGAGAAGAGGAGAAGAGGAGACGAGGAGACGAGAAGAGGAGGCACAAAATAAAATGTGAACAGCTTCAGAAAAATCGATTTCCTTCCTGAAGCGTCTGTGACTGAGCGCCTGTCGGGCCTCAGCGTGATGTCACCCTGCAGCAAACACAGTGAAGGACACTGTTCGTACTCACGGCTGCAGTCTGTTCCCTCTGCTGGCTCTTCAGACTGTTCACACTGCCGATCTCAGTCTGAGAACTCGACTGTGAAATCCCCTCAAAGAACGGCCTGCGGGTCAGACAACAGCAGAGTGACGACAACAACACACAAACTGTCTGCAGGGAAACAACATGGACGCCGCTGACGGTCGACTTCTGAGGCCGACTGGCAGGAGGAGGACCGCCCACCTCCGCTCGAGGCTTCTGCTTATTAACGGTAGTTTTTTGCTCATGGGGTGAAATGTTGTGTGTGAATAAATGAATGGAGGAGTTCAGACCTGCTCAGTTTGTCATGAGATGACTTCTGTTGTTACCTGGTGCGATACAACGACTGTGATCATCTGATGTTTTAATCAAGTGTCAGCTGCTTCAGGTGTTCAGCAGAACACTGCAGCTCTGTGTTACTGTGCAGCTCCAGAACTGTTCTGTGGACTACCACACTTCACTGAGGTTAAATATGCAGGTGAACTGTTCGACCTCTGACCTGTCGTCTCTGTTTGATGTGGATATTTTACTTCTCTGACCAGCTGTCAGTTGAACCCTTCAGCCCGTCGCAGGTGAACACTCAGGTGTTCTGAGGTATAAATGTGGGTCTGGTGAGTCGGACCTGAGTTTGGGTTTGGGCGTGCTGACGATGCTGTCATTGTCGTCCAGCTCCGGGCCGCTGTCACTCGGGTTGTAAACCTCCAGACTGTCGTACAGGAGGTCCAGGTCCTCCTCAGCCTCCTGACTCCGTCCTACCGGGTCAGAGTCCAGAACCTGCAGGGGAGACAAACTATCAGCCAGGTGACAGGACAGCGTTTAAAAATCAGCCTGAAGGATCTCAGCTCGTCTCAGCTGAAGTTATTATTCTTCAAATGTTCAGATATAATTAAACACATTATCGTTAACATGATTGTGAAAGCAACATTCTGGTTCTGGTGCCGCCTGTGGACAGAAGAAGATGGTGAACTCTGTGTTGGTGCCGTACCAGCAGACGACGGAGCAGCTGCTCTCTGATCAGCCTCAGACACTAACAGACGTGTGAGTACAAACCTCGTCGGTGACTTTGAATCTTTTCAGCAGAGCCACAAACTTCTGTTTGAAGTTCGGTTGCTGACGACAGAGAAAAACAGACAAACAGAAGAAAAGTGAGACAGTTTCCACATCGGATCAGACTGTGAGCAGCATCACATCCTAACTGCTTCATTCACCGCCAGCTGGCTCAGCCCCCCGCCACCCACCTACACATAACGTATGGATGCATATTAAATGTTGCTGAGCGTATTTAATTTGAAAATTTAGATTGTGTTGATTTCTGTGGCGGGGAAACATCCATCAGTGTTGAACCCTCAGAAAGACGGAGCGTGTTAAAACCAAAGCGAGGCTCCGGAACAGCTCCAGCTTTCTGCTGACACCATCAGGCGGCAGCTCTGATTGGTCCTCACCTGCGTCAGAGAGGCCGTCCGGATCATTTTCCCACGAGACTTCTTCATCTTTCCTTGGACATCATCATCATCATCATATATGTCCTGAGAAACACACAGAGGGACGGTCTGATTCTGTTCATTCCAATCTGAACCAGAGAAGGTCGACGATGCTCAGAGGATCAACGACAGCCTAACATTGTTGTTAGCATCTGCTTCATGTTGTTATACAAATTATATCCAAAACATGCTAATATGGGTATGCTAACATAGATCATGTAAATGTCAACAGTTACATTCACCTATAACAGGTGTACTTTGAACTGAATGTAATTTAAGTATGCCAAGATGGCGACATCATTAGCAGATGACTCATCTCTCGATAAAAGCAAGGAATCTGTGTGTGTGTGTGTTTGTGTGTGTGTGTGTGTGTGTGTGTGTGTGTGTGTGTGTGTGTGTCTGTGTGTGTTCCTCAAATATCTCTGCGGATCAGGATCAGACTGACCTGAGAGTTTCAACATGGCTGCTGCTTGGTTCAAGGATGTGCAACATCAGATTTGTTTGGACTGCAATGATGCCGTTAATAAATTATTTCATAAATGCTTTATGAATTCCACTAGCATTGTTAACCGGAGCCACCACAGTCACATGTGCACCAGAGCCAATCACTGCAGAGCTCACTTCCACAACACACCTTAAGAAACAAGCAGATTTATACGCGTCACGTTTGCTTTGTGTCTGGTGCAGGAAGAAACGGTACAAACACGCTTTTGTCATGAAAGTGTCCAAGCAGCAAGTTTGGTTGCTGAGGAACAGGAAGTTGTGGGCGGGACGGAGGCGGTGATACAGACAGCGACAGAGATGGTGAGTTTTGAGAGTTGAGAGATTTGTGACATATAGCGTGTTTGGAGTATGTCGTTAGTGTGTTATATAGTGTTTAGTGTAGTGTGTTTATTGTGTTTAGTGTGTAGTGGAGACGGGTTTTTCTGTGTTGTGAGTCAGAACAATGAGGAGATGCTGAATGTGGAGCAGGTGGGAATGAGCTGAGGAGCCCTGAGCCTGAGGCATCGCCTGCATTTAAATGTAAATAGTTACATATAACTTTGTAAATTTCAAAAACTTATGCACAAATTTAGCAAACAACAATGTATATTTGCATTATAACTAATACAACTGGTTCGTTAAACATATTTGTGGTTTTCACAGTAACAAATCTTTTTCTTGCTCTGATTTTATGTTACTTTTTGATTTTAGGTCCATTGTGTTAATACCGTATGTCAAAATTTAAAAATAACTGTACAGTCACACATGTGAGGTTGTGCTGAAAATAATGACATCAAACAAGGCAAGGTAAATAGTTTTCAAGGTGAAATATCATGGTAAAATCAAAAGTAGTCAAAAACAGCCAATTCTATCCCTGAAGTCCTGACACCTTCACACACAGCCTCATTTGGCCTCCATGAAAAAGCTACTTAACCTCCCACTTTTCTATAGCGACACATGCTTCCTACAGGCAACGCACTAGTTCATTTAAGTGAATCAGTTTTTAGTAACATGCTAGCACATCACCATGCTATAACAACCAACTATACAGAGCTATTTTAAAAAGCCGGCTAATGTTTTCTGCTAAAATGTTATATGCTAACATATATTGACATGCTAACTGTAGCTGTAGCTCAAATTACAACTGATACGATTAATTGATCATCTCAGAAGTTGTCAATCCATTCTTAAATAACCAACTGAAGTTTCATTGTGCTCGCCTTATCACCGCCACACAAAACATTTGATTGATTTTACCATCAAGTGTTTTCTAATTCATACGTAATGACGAACTGATCCATCGTTATTGTTCCAGCTGATCTGTGAGACAGGTGTGTTGAGGCTCACCTGATGTTGGACCGCATCATCACTTCCTTCCTGTTCAGAGGAGAAGCTGTCGTCATCGTCCTCCCAGTAGTTCTCCAAGTCAGGAGAGCGATCTGTCACACAAACACACAAACAGTCTCATCAACACAAACTGACAAACCAACAGCTCGTCATCTAAAATACTGAAGGAATCATTCAGCTGAAGCATATCGGACATTCGTCACGTCTCATCCCTCATCTCTCTGGATTTTTCACGTCTTTGTTGTTGTTGTGGTCGTTTTGTGTTGCTGTGGTCGTTTTGTGTTGCTGTGGTCGTTTTGTGTTGTTGTGGTCATTTTGTGTTGCTGTGGTTGTTTTGTGTCTGTGTGTTCAAACATGGATGAGTTTTGCTGCACTTGAGCCTTGAACCTGATTGTGTGCTGGTGCAGTCTGGACTGGTGGAGCTGCTGGTAGAAGTGATGTGTGAGGATCAGAGGGAGTGACGAGGTGAAATCTGACAGAAACTGATTTATAAAGAACGTGTTCCCTGGATCAGACCAATCAGGAGCCAGTGTGTAATGTGCAGCTGATGCTGTCAGACAAGCTGCAGGTCGGCTTCACTGTTCTCCTACCTGAGGCCTTGGTCTTGTTGCCATGGTGACCACTTGTGTCCTCCTGTTCGATTGGCTGGCTGGAGAGAGAATGGACGCTCAGCTCCGCCGCGCGCACCGAAGCATCCTTCAGGTTGCTGTGGAGACCAAGGATGTGGGCTCTGTCTGTCGGACGCTGCATCACCTGGGAAACAAACACACACACACACACAAACACACACATTATAGAGACAAACACATTAACACACACTGGCCACACATTAACATAACCTGTGTTAGTGTGTGGGTCACTGTCACTGTAGACTGAAAAAAAATGCACCTGTAGGCTGGTGAAGTCTTCATGTATAATAATAATATACAATAATATTACTATTACTATAGTAATAGTAATGCTATACTATATTATTATAGCAATACTATGACAATAATATTACTATTATTATTATTATTATTATTATTATTATTATGAATAATAGAAATAAGAAGAAGAAGACGATGACTGCTCAGTTCAGCTGATGTGTTAACAGAGTTTATAAAGTGTCTCCAACTCAACAACTCACTAAACTGACACATTTGTTAAGGGAGTCTGGGGACTTTCTCCACGGGGACAAAGAAGTCGCCTATATTGTTCCTGTTTAGTGTCTTTGTAACATGTGACATGTTTAGATCAATAACATGATTTTTATACAGAAGTGAATGAAAGTCAGCGGCCGCATGAAGCAGACAACAAAACACATTCAGACTTGTTGAAACCAGGAATGTTGTTTGACGTTTTGTTTGACTCTCCGTATTTATGTCAGCGGCAGTCAACATGAAATGAATTTACCAACAGTAGGAGTCGCAGCTCTGTGAGGCTACAGTGATGCTTTGAGCTACATGCTCACAATGACAACACCATCAGTTCTGCAGGTTATAAACCATAGTATCTGACACATGAACATGGTGACCTGATGATGGCGCTAGATTAAAGCCAGAGGGTCAGCAGGGTTAATGCAGTTCATCCTGATGGGAACATGAACGTCTGAGGCACAGTTGTGGCTAACACAGTGCTCCCCGTCGTACCTCGGCCATGTTGATCACTCCCACTGCGAGGGTCTTGTAGCCCAGGATGGTTCGGTTCTTGTATCTCTTCCTCCTCTGCAGCATCACATGCAGGCGGTTCACATCTCGCTTCAGGAAGTGAGGATACTGAAAGACAGAACGGCATACGCAAGTTTACAACCAGGCAGTGACGACAGCACGAATATCAACCTGACGAACAGATAAAATGAAGAAATATGTGACCTGCAGTGAGAAGGTGAGCTCCAGGTCTGTTTCCATCAGACCGTCTGGAGGAAGAAGGTACTCGTTAGATCGTAACGTCCGCTTCGAGCCCTGAGAGGCGGGCATGGAGGTGGAGACAGATAAGTTCACTATTATTGTTAGGATGCAAACTATCAATCTGCCTGATGGTTCACTGTTTTATGAAGACACCATGTAACTGTGTTACTGTGCTTCCTTGTTCACATCGAGTCAAATGTTCTCCACTTAAAGTGTGATGAATTAGCTGTTAGCAGCTGCTAACGGCAGTGAACAGATGTACAGATAGACTTGTTATTATGGATCCAGCTGATTGTCTTTGAAAACCCTCCCCACTCTGCCTCTGACTGGCTGCTTTCGCCGGTTGAGTTGTTCATGTTGAGGCATGAGGTGTGAGATTGATTAGGGTTATAATGTCAGGGTAAAGCCAATCAGAGGCAGAGTTGGTCAGGTCTTATGGTGTGTTCAGACCAAACACAATGACAGTATTCACCTCGTATTACACATGTACCTTTGACTGCAGCAACCAGCTGAGACTCCAGCTCAATGACTCTGTCTCACCACGTCAGTATGAACATCTCTGGTCTCTGTATTTGGGTCCTAACAAACACCCCCATCACCCCCCAGTACAACTGTGTGTGTCTGCAAACAGCCACAGTTACTGATTATTATCTTCTTCTCCACTGATGTTCATGGATGTCAGGACACGACAGGCTTTCACGACACGACTTGAGTTCAATATCTTCAACTTATGCTACATTTTTTTCATTAACTTTGTGTGTCACCTAGACACGCAAATTATTTGCCTCATGTTTGGTCTGAACGTCCCGTTCCATCCATTGTGACAGTGTTCTGACAACAGTAACCGGATGATGACTTCCATTCTGTAGGTGGTAAAATGTTCTCACCTGGATCTTCACAGCAATGACGACGGAGCTGAGCTCTCTGTCCAGCTCCTTCAGCACCATCAGCCTCTTCAGAGTCAGACTGCACAGCCTGCAGACGACACGTTACACAGGACAGTCAGGGCGATGTTAGTGCGTCTACCTGCCACCGAGCCAACTCCTCCTGTCAACTCCTGTCTCAAAATGATCAAGGTGAGCATTTATAGGAATAAAAAGCAGGTGTTTGTTTTTCTCAGTAGACATTCTGTTGTTGAAGACTGATCGACCAGCCAACAAACAGATGTACACGTCACCTGCTTGGAAGGTGATGGAGGAAACTGTTCAACTGACTTATTATTTGCGTTTGTTGTTAGAAAGCAACCAAGTCTGGACGGGGCCGGACAGTCGGGTCCAACAAGCACCGGGCTTCACCCACGAGACTGAACTGAGGGAGGTGATCAGTCACTGGGTTTAACTTTATATGAATAAAAGACTCCAGCAGGAGCTGTGAGGCGAGGCTGACCTGCTCCTCTGGGATCTCATTACTGGAGGATCATGTTGGGACTCGTCCTCCACTCAACAGCTTCCTGTCAACACCAGCCAAGAGCAGCCAAGAGCAGCTAATACCTGCTAATACCTGCTCACCCCGACTGTGACCGCCGTCCAGTTCACTGCAGCACAGACTGAACCAGATGCTTCTGAGAAAACTCTGACTTTGTTCTGTTAAATCACAACATTCTTCTTTAGCCATTCAAGCTCACATATTAATTTTACAGGTTTGTTCCACACAGAGCAGGAAGTGACATCACACCAGGACACAGGTAAGTGTAAGGTGTGATCATGTTCACCTGATCAGTAACTTGATGAAGGTGTCGCTCAGCTGTGATCTTTGCTGGAAACCAACAGGTGGCTGTTTCCTGAGTCTACAGACCATTTGAGAGGATTAACTCTGATTGGTCGCGGTCGTTAACCCTCACACAGCCACACTGCTGCTAATCCGCCCAGCGACAGGTGGAGGGATCGTTATTCTTCACTGGAGTCTTCTATTCATCTTGTTTTGATTGGATGCTGTAATGTGACATTATCAGTGATGTCAGTTGTTTCTGTCCCTGCTGATCCAGGGTCAGTGGAGTCATGTCAAAGTCTTCAGCTCTTCCTAAGCATTCTGGGAGATGTGGTTCCTCTGTCTTACTCCACCCAACATACAGTAAAGTATAAGAAACTCTGTGCAGTGAGATGAAGACATATAACATAGAGATGTGCAGCAGTATATGGTGACAGTGATCACACTGTGATCAGCTAACGTGAGTGTTCTACTGTCAGTGTCTCTACAACAAATGTATATCAAGTTTATATGGAGTTTGTTGTGAGTCTGAAACTATATGAAACATAAATCATTCAAAACATATTTCATTAAGGGTTATTGGATCTGATAATAACTGCATTATATCGTGACATAACTGTATTAATTATGATATTACTGGACTAAACATGGGCTGTTTGTGTGCACAGTGACAGCCTGTACCCTCTCTACAAGCCAGGAGAATATATAGATAGTTAACTGGAGAAAATGACTGACGTGGAGTTCTTCTTAAGGCGCAGGTTTGAAACCCTGATGTTACAGGATGAGTTGGACTGAAGGCAGACGGAGACTGTCATCACTCAGACTGCTGGTTAAACAAATGGTGGCTTTAACATTTGTAGAAAGTAAACTGCAACAACACAACAGCCACAAACAACAACAATAACCACAAACAACAACAACCACAAACAACAACAATAACCACAAACAACAACAACAACCGCACACAACAATAACAACAGCCACAAACAACAACAATAACCACAAACAACAACAGCCACAAACAACAACCACAACAGCCACAAACAGCAACCACAAACAACAACAACAACCACAAACAACAATAACAGCCACAAACAACAACAACAACCGCACACAACAATAACAGCCACAAACAACAACAATAACCACAAACAACAACAACAGCCACAAACAACAACCACAAACAACAACAATAACCACAAACAACAACAACCGCACACAACAATAAAAGCCACAAACAACAACCACAAACAACAATAACAACCACAAACAACAACAATAACCACAAACAACAACAACAGCCACAAACAACAACCACAAACAACAACCACAAACAAAAACAACAGCCACAAACAACAACCACAAACAACAACAGCCACAAACAACAACAATAACCACAAACAACAACCACAAACAACAACAGCCACAAACAACAACAACAACCACAAACAGCAATAACAGCCACAAACAACAACAACAACCGCACACAACAATAACAGCCACAAACAACAACAATAACCGCACACAACAATAACAGCCACAAACAACAACAATAACCACAAACAACAACAGCCACAAACAACAACCACAAACAACAACAATAACCACAAACAACAACAGCCATAAACAACAACCACAAACAACAACAATAACCACAAACAACAACAACAACCGCACACAACAACAACAACCGCACACAACAATAACAGCCACAAACAACAACAATAACCACAAACAACAACAGCCACAAACAACAACCACAAACAACAACAATAACCACAAACAACAACAGCCACAAACAACAACCACAAACAACAACAATAACCACAAACAACAACAACAACCGCACACAACAATAACAGCCACAAACAACAACCACAAACAACAATAACAGCCACAAACAACAACAATAACCACAAACAACAACAATAACCACAAACAACAACAACAACCGCACACAACAATAACAACAGCCACAAACAACAACAATAACCACAAACAACAACAGCCACAAACAACAACCACAACAGCCACAAACAGCAACCACAAACAACAACAACAACCGCACACAACAATAACAGCTACAAACAACAACAATAACCACAAACAACAACAACAACCGCACACAACAATAACAGCCACAAACAACAACCACAAACAACAATAAAAGCCACAAACAACAACAATAACCACAAACAACAACAACAGCCACAAACAACAACAACAAACAACAACAACAACCACAAACAAAAACAACAGCCACAAACAACAGCCACAAATAACAACAGCCACAAACAACAACAACAACCACAAACAACAACAATAACCACAAACAACAACAACAGCCACAAACAACAACCACAAACAACAACAGCCACAAACAACAACAACAACCACAAACAGCAATAACAGCCACAAACAACAACAACAACCGCACACAACAATAACAGCCACAAACAACAACAATAACCACAAACAACAACAACAACAGCCACAAACAACAACCACAAACAACAACAATAACCACAAACAACAACAACAACCGCACACAACAATAACAGCCACAAACAACAACCACAAACAACAATAACAGCCACAAACAACAACAATAACCACAAACAACAACAACAGCCACAAACAACAACCACAAACAACAACCACAAACAAAAACAACAGCCACAAACAACAACAATAACCACAAACAACAACAACAAACAACAGCAACAACCATGACAATAATAGTAATAATAATATGAACACATGTCACCGAGGTACATACACATACACTCACACGCAGACTCCCACTCTCTCTCTCTCACACACACACACACACGCACAGCCTCCATCGTCTCTGGACCCGGCGGTACCTCCTTCCTCCTCTCCCCGCGTTCAGCCGCTCCTCTCCGGCCGCACACTAATCCTCTTACCTGGGGACGCAGCTCGGAGAGGACCGGTCGATCTCCCAGGTCGCAAACAGGTTCATCGGCACCGGGATGAGGCCGTCAGGCTCTCCGGCAGCACCGGACCCGACCGCTGGGTCCGGGTCCGGTGGGAAAGCGCTCCCCCGGACCGCTCCTCTGTCTGCTGCCATCGTCGCCTCTTCGCGGCGGCAGGTCGGTCGAGATGCCGCCTGCAGATCTTCAGTCCGGCCGGCTGACAGCGGGGCGGGGCTGACGGCTGGACACCGGAGGACTCACTGATCCAGAACCAGCCCAAACAGAGTGGAGCAGCGATGGAGGACCAAACCCGTCCACTGTGGTTCCACCTCCTCCTGAGGGAACATCCACCTGTTACCTCATCCACAGCAGGAGACATTAAAGGTTCAGTCTGTAGATTAAAGGGTCAGTCTGTAGATTAAAGGAGCAGTCTGTAGTTTAAAGGAGCAGTCTGTAGATTAAAGGTTCAGTCTGTAGATTAAAGGTTCAGTCTGTAGATTAAAGGAGCAGTCTGTAGTTTTAAGACTTTCAATAAACAGTAAATACTTTATAAACCATTGATTTAAGTGTAATTCTGCCTGTTTTAAACAGTCCCTTCCATCACACGTTCTGCCTCCATCTGAAAATAAGACTTTCATCTGATTTAATGAAGAACATGTCCTGTTTCTGTTCTTGTTGGCTGCTCAGAACATCAGGAGAATCTCACTCTTCTGTTTTTTCCTCACCTTTGTTTCCTGGTGCAGAAAATTAATTTAATGTGACATTTCAAGCCTATGCTGCCTCCTTGTGGCCAACCTGTGTCACTGCAGCTCCTCAATCAGCAGACGAAGGTGATCA